>NC_056597.1:18988210-19045710 GCF_018340385.1 Cyprinus carpio | reverse complement strand
AGGATATGTATTTTGCTGGTGATACAATAGTTTTGTGTGCCATTTTACCGTACTGATTTGCGATACTGTTTGTTTTAGCTAAAAAAAAGATAATTCTTTACCTTACCAATTCATTTTCATTTAACTTAAAAATACACTGTGACAAACTGAAGTCGCATTCCTTGCTATTTCTTACTCAAAAACTTGCAAAACAAATAATTCTTTTGTGCAAGGTGTTATGAAAAAAGAAAAAGTAGCCCAAAAAACATGCTTGGATACACACTTTGAAAATCCATCAGAAATTGCAGGTCATGCAATCCATGCACTTTTATAGGCATGCTATTTGAACACGCATTTGATTTTCATATGATTTGTGATGCACTAATTCTCATCTTGCACATAGCTGGATAGTATGTAAATTGGGATGCAACTAGTCTCTCAAAAGACAGCCGTCGTGTAGATATGGTTTCTGGGTAGCGCAAAGGAAATCGGCTTGGCGTAAAATTAAAAGAAGACTTACAATGTCAATCATGTACGCACACGTGTGTGCACTCAAATGCATGAATGAGTTGATCCGGATGGTTACACTCATGCATTTCCTCCATTAAGCGGTGGCCCCATGAGTAGATCAGGTAGAATCCAATGAGCAGTAAATGATTGAGACATTAGAGCTGCCTTTCTTTAGCTCTCACTTGTTAGTGTCCATCGAAACAAACTGCCAGATTAGATTACTCTAAACCTGCTCTTAACTCCACACGAGTATGGGAGAAGAAAAGAAAGACTGGAGCAGAGGAAGAATCAAAGCAGGAGGTGAACGAGAAAAGAGCTATATAAGTAACTGCTGGTTAGCATGTTAATTAATCAAACAATGATTGCAAA
Source organism: Cyprinus carpio (assembly GCF_018340385.1). Taxonomy (NCBI): domain Eukaryota; kingdom Metazoa; phylum Chordata; class Actinopteri; order Cypriniformes; family Cyprinidae; genus Cyprinus; species Cyprinus carpio. The sequence continues at coordinate 19,044,852 of NC_056597.1, read as the reverse complement.
AAGGCTCTAGTATGTTTAAAAATTAAAACATAAAAGTTCACTGGCATCCAGTTTGGAATTAAGACATTTTTAAAAAATGTTTTGATATTTAATATTGTGAAATATTATTAGACTTAATTATTACCTTCAGAAATCATTCTAAAATATACACAAGTAAATAGATTTGCTGCTTTTTATGGAAACTGTGATACATAACTTATCCAAAAACAAGGCTTAATTACAGTAAAAAAAAGAAGAAAAAAAGCAATTAAGTGCACTAGCCTATTTGAATCAAAATGAAAGACAAAAATAATTTTATAAAAATATTCTATTTCAAATAAATGCTGTTCAATGAATCTTCTTTTCATAAACCCCCCCCCCCCAAAAGATCCCAAAAGCAACAATTTGTTTTTTTCAAAACTGATAATAATAAGAACCATTATTAATAATTGAGCACCAATAATAACCAAGCATCAAATCAGCATATTAGAATGATTTCTGAAGGATCATGTGACACTGAAGACTGCAGTAATGATGCTGAAAAATCAGCTTTGCATCACAGGAATAAATTACATTTTAAAATATATTTAAATAGAGAGCAGTTATTTTAAATTAGAATAATCTATCTATAATGAATCTATATATAATATGCTGCCTTGTTCAGTGAGACCACTGTAGACAGATCATTTGAGGACCTACAAAAAGGCCTTCACTAGGGCCCCTTAAACTAAAGTCAATTCAAAGGCAAAGTTATATTTGCCTCATTAAAAATGTTAATAAAGTGAAAGATCATATCATTTGTCCAGTCCGCCCATCTCTAAACCACTGAGCAAATCAAAACAGTGGTTTAAGTCATTTATATTCTGATTGCTTGTGATTAGCTTAGTATTAACTGGAAGTTGGATAGTAATTAAAATCTGCCACACTTGATTGATTATTGATTTGTTAGTGAAATTCCAATGTTGCCAAAGTTAAATATCACATACTACTTAACTTTTGTATTAACAATGTATACATAGCATTGCAAAGACCTCAGTGTTGATCACGTTATGGTTTGACACTTTTCCTAAAAACAACTATTTGATATATGTCCCACAAGGTACTTGGAGTGATAGCCATGAGAGAAAGAGAGAGAGACTGCATTGTTGGAGTGAAGCACAGGCACTTAAGTTGTTTGATGCGCTGTAAGTGTGTAAGTGAAGCACTGGGGGCTAAAGCTGTATTTGATGTGTATAAATTGCACCTCTTTGATGTAGCTGCTGCTTTTTGAATCCCGTTTGATAAGCTTGTCAGTCGCCTCATCTGCAGTAATTACTGTCAGTTCTCGTATCCCTGTAGATGAATAGACTACGCAGACTCGTGAAAAGAACGTCATTACATTTATCAATGAATCAATTAATCCGCCGTTTAATTTATGAAACACATTTGGTAATGTTAATTCCCTCAGAATCAAAGTAGGTACTTGGCTTTCCAACAAGCTTTAATTTGACTGCCGTGTATCTGAAATCCAAATGAAAAAGACCAGCTGAATTGGCATTGGTCAGAAATTAAGAACTAAAGTGAAGATAAGCATTGCAGCCTTCATTTACTGAAATTCAGGTTGGATTGTTTCAGTTACCAGTTTGTTGTTTTGGCATAGTCTACTCACTATTGACTGGATGCTGCCTCGATTTGATTCAAAATCCTTCAATGTGTTCGTGGTAGTAAATTAAACATATCCCTGAATCACATATGAGGTCAATTATATACAGTTGCAATAATACTAAATGTTATCTCCATTAACATAAAAGACCTCCTATCTCTTTCAAGAACATACTGAGTACACTAATGGTGTTTAAAATGCAAATGCCTCAAATTTACTGCCATTTGAGGTATCGCAATTATCATTTGGCATCTTGATGCATAACATATATTAGAGCTGTGCTGATGACTTAATGGCATTAAAATATGCATCTTGTTAATCATCGCTTTTAACAATGAAAACAGTCATCTTTGCAGTGGAAATGTAATGACAACTGAGATATTTTAGGAACTTCATTAATGTAATTTAATGCATGCATGATCCAAGCAAAGAATCATCAAAATAAATGTACTTTTTTTCCACATACATACGTTTATATATTACTCTTTAAATGTTTGAGGTCTGCAAGATTTTTGAAAGAAGTCTCATGCTCACCAAAGATGAATTTAGTACATCAAAAATAAAGTAAAAGTAGTAATATTGTGAAATTAATGTATTATATATTAATAATGCAAAATAATTGAGCTTTATTTCAATCTTATTTATTTATTTTCAACAGCCATTACTCAACATGTTACATAAAAATGTAAAAGTATTCATTGTTACATTTTATCATCTAATGCACCCTTGCTAAATAAAAGTATTAATTTCTTAAAAACACACACACACACACACACACACACACACACACACACACACACACACACACACACACACACACACACACACACACACACACACACACACACACACACACACACACACACATACACACACACAAGGTAGTGTACCATATATCACATTATATTAGTCTGTGAATTTTATGACAATTTTATATAAATTTCAAACTTAACAATATGCAATAATGTGTACATACATAAATTTAATAAACAAAAATTGTCATTTTGCTTTGTTAAATCTGCAGTGGCAGTGCATGTGATTAAATGTGGTTATGTGTGTGGCTTTGAGGAGAAATGAAATCTACTGATAGACAGTGGCAGCTATTGATTTCAGAGCTCAGAAGGTGAACTCATTGTGATCTTAATCATAAAACACATTTAAGATCAGATATTTAAGATCAGATATTACTGCAGATATTGCTAGCTGGTTAGGAGGTTTCCTAATTTTTATATCATATCAAATCAAATCACATCAAATCATATTTATTAATGTATAAACATAAATGTATTGACATTTATTTTACTTTATATTCTATTGACAAACTTACTGTTGTTATTTAAAAATGTTCTGGTATCTTGTCTAATACACAGAGAATGTGCACCCAGAGTGTAACGTTGAATTAAATGTTCGATTTTTGAAGTAAAAATACTATTTTCTTGTTAAATGTACTCCAATAATCTTTTTTTTTTTTTATAACGTCTAAAGCAATTTCCTTCGTATTGATTTATGCATAAACACACACTCATAAACATACAACTGGGATGCTTCAGATCAAATGAGCTCTAGTGATCCATCATACTTGCCCCTGCCAATCAATCACCATGAGTGACAGCTGTGCGCTTTCTCTGTTCCCGCATTATCCGCCATCCCCGGGTTTAAAGTCTAGTGTCAGACTGAATATGAGTCACTGTAATGGAAAGAGAACAGAAAGATATAGTGAATCTAACAGAATCTCCGTTTCCATCTGACTTTACATTCAGCTGACCTTGACAGTGCTCTCTCTCTGTAAAGTGGAAAGAGATTGCTGGGGCCCCTGGTATCCAGACCAATCAGCAGGGGGCTAAACACCCCTGCGCCCTCGGAAAAATTCCTGTTTAGCTTCCGATTACAGCGATTCTTGCGTTTTATTCGCAAAGACTCGGTGCTCTGGCAAGCCGAAATGGTGGCCTGGATAACTACCCATTATCCTGCAGTCCCGCTCCACCAGCTTGGCCAATAAAACCCCAATCTCCCCCTAAACAGTGGATATGTTAACGTGAGTGTGTGTCACTCCTGCTATAGGCTTTGCATTACAATTCTCAGTTTGTCTGTGAATGTCTTTGGCTATAATAACGTAATTGATGTGAGAGAATTGTGTGTGTAATCTAAATGATTGTGGATGGGTGATATAATAGCAATATGATAGCCGCCTTTCCCTGACTGCTGATCCAAATAATACTGTCACAGTGTCATGTTAGCCCTGGGTAAAATGGGACTCATAAGAGACAGCAATTTCCTTCCACTCTCCTCCAATGTCGCTATAAAATCAATTAACCATCACGACTGACCTTTCTCTCTCTATAAGCTTTTAGATCATCACTCGCACAATGTACAACTGACATTTATATAAAAAAGAGAGGGTGAGTAAATACAGAGATAAAAAGGAATGGTAATACATAAAGTGGGGAATTCAGTGAGCAGTTGCACGCTTTTTCGCAATCCAGTTTAACCAGGTGCTAAATGTGCAAACACGCCTGCTTTTTATTCAAATTGGGCTCATTATAGATTGCAATTAATGTTATGATTTTACCACCTGCTTTCTGCAGAATGAAAGCGCTCAGAACAGATATGCAAGATCAGGAATTGTGCTGTTCAATTTGCAATTTTGAGGCTACCTTTGCATCATTCCCTGATTTGTGCAATTCTAGTTTTAAAACAGTGCAGTGCGTGCAAATAAACAAAGCAAATATGCAAATAATTAATCAGCGATGCTATTATGTAACCCCACTTCTTTGATTCTGCCTGGCCCTCTTAACCATGAACAACTTCTCTGTTTTTTCCCTTTCTGAAGCTAAAATATTACAAAATCAGTGATAATACCCAGGCATTGCCAATTTGCAGAATATCCATTGAACTCTTAGGCATTAAATTCCTGTTTCAGATGATTCAGGAAAATTTCAATTAGAAAAAAATGTATTACTAAAATCTTGTATTCCAGTTTGACCCAGGGAGGATTTTCTTTTCCCCAAAAATGCTAGTTAAAGTTATTGCATTGGACTAAAACGTACCGACTTTGCTCACGTAGGGTATAATACTTCCCCAAAAACATTTGATATTTTTTTTTTTTTGCTTTCTCCCCCCAATTTTACAAAACAGATTTGCAGAAATAAAAAGGAAAATAGCAGTAGTAAGTGTAAAATCTCAACAGTTTTAAAATAACTACAATTTCAGATAAAAACAAATTAGCTCTATAGAAGACATCTGTCAATATTTAGGTCAAGTCAGTTGTAAATTCGATTCAGTTCAATGGCTGTGTCATCAATTACAAAACTAAATCTATTCAGCTACAAAGACTTTTCTAAATATAATTAACTTCCACTCAATAACTGTCAATGTTGCCAAAGTTACTCAATAATTATATGACTACTGAAGACAATAGCACATTATAACGCATATGCAATTCAGTACATTCTCCTCAATAATGTCTGGTTTCTAAATATTTAGACATTTGAAGCAATGTACTGATAATAAGCTTTATAACCACGATACTGAGCTGTCCGACCACAAACAGATTTCCAATATCAGTTGCAGTCTGAAATACTGATATATTCGTTCAGTGGTTCACACACTCCTGAACATTAAATCACTGTGACAGACACCATCTGAAAGACATATGTCTGAGTCCACACATACACAGCAGTTTCACATGCTGGATGTGGGACACAGAGATTTGTATGGTCACAAAGAAAACAGGTGAGAGTCTCCAAAAGTGATAATTCCCATGTACCTCCGTGACCCGGGAGAAATGGTCACCCTGCTGAGTGAGTGTGTGTGTGTTTGGTGTGGAATATGAGAAATTAATCTCAAAATATTGACAATTCACTCTACTTAAGCTAAATCTCAGCTGCCAAACTGACACACAGTGCTTTCAGTAACGTAATTTATTAAAGACCTCATTCTCAATACTTCTTTCTGTTTCTCAGCATAGTGAGTGTACGCAGATGTAATCTCTCTCTTAAGTCATGGTATTACATTATAAATGTAATGTAATGTAATGTACTGTGCCACTGATTACAGTGATACAGTAATATCATGGTATTCTATGATGTAACCATGGTAAATAAATATGGTAGGCATTGATGGTATATAGCCTACCAAAGGAGCATGGTATTAGCATCCCTGTGCCATAGTACGACCAAATATTTTATCCATCCATCTAACCATTTTGTCCAATTTATAAGCCTTTGAATGTCTTCAATATAATCAATACTAAGATATAGATATTATTAGAAATGCACTTCATTCTTGAAGTGCTGCATGTATTCTTCAAAATGAATGAATTTGGCTTCAGTAAATTGAGTGTTCAGTTTGAATTTGATTTGAACCAAAGGCAATTATGGGAGAGGAAAAGACAAAATGAACATGTCTGGGCATGTTCTACAGGTTAAAATGCATGACATCATTCTTCCATTAGAGTCTCCATATTGGTGCAACATCTTTGAATGAAGAGCACATATCTCACATTTTCAAACATAATTGTCTCTTTATGAGGCTAAAAGGAGAATAAATGAGTTATTTTATCAGAAAATGTGGTTTGTAGTAATGGGTCACATTAATAGAGATATTAGGAATATAGATAAAAAAGTAGGGCAAGGACAAGACAAGGAGTTTTTGACCTGTGAAGATTGTAAAGAAAATACACCATATCAGCAGTTCTTTGTAGGTTTAGACAACTATAGATCTACTGTATATATACACAAACACAGATTAATCGGGATAAAAACTAGTTTCACAATAAAACCTTTACAAATTATGTTTCAGGGCAGCACAATGTAGAATATGTAACAGTGGCAGATATGTATTTAACATATATATATATATATATATATATATATATATTTTTATAGTAACAGTTTCTTTTATTCAGCAAGGATGCATGAACAATGTAATATTGTTATAAAAACCTTTCAAATAAATTTAAAATCAAATCTGTTCTTTTCAACTTTATTAACCTAAGAATTCTGGAAAAACAAATCTACATTAATATTAAACAGTACAATACTGATAATAGTAAGAAATGTTTCTTAAGCACCAAATTAGTATATAAGAATGATTTCTGGAAAATGTTTTTTTTTAAATATTATTTCATAGTACTAGTGTTTTTACTGTAGTTTTCAGCATAAGAGAATTTTCTTCAAACATTAAAACATTTGATTTTAATATGATATATATCAAATGGTTCTTTATACTATATGATAATTTATTATATTTTATTATATTATATTATATTATATATATATATATATATATATATATATATATATATATATATATATATATATATATATATATATATATATATATATATATATATATATATATATATATATATATATATACCATAATAATATTATATATACAAACAGTATTTACTTTGAATTTTTTTTCAAGCTTTCTGATTTTAAATTACTAAAGACTTTGAGAGATAAAAGAAAAAATGATGGGGAAAAGAGAGTGTGGTGTTCTTCAGTTTCTGTATAGACTGCTGGGGCACAAACAGACACACCACTGGCCAGTGCTGATCACAAACAATATAAATACACACTATTCATGTTAATAATTCAATTGACAGAATGATTCTTAATTGTAGGCTATACACATTTCATCTGTTTATCTGCACGCATTTTTCAAACTGGAAAGACGGCATTGTAGCACAAGCTCACTCAGCTAATCAGACTTTCCCACGCTCTGCACTGAGGGAAGATGGGGGTATCTGTGACCAATTGATCTTCAGCCCTGTCCAACAAATCTAGCACTGATCACCTGAAAACAGGAAACAGGTGGTATCAAGGGTTATGTCTCCACTCCTGTTCACACCCTCCTGGTGAGGATCACTTTTGCACACGCACACACACACACACACACACACACACACACACACACACACACACACGCCTCATGTCGACATTTACAAGAGGGCCTGTAGTTTGAGGTAAACACATGGTGAAGAAAGTAAACATGCTCTCTCCAGCAACAACAACACAAAAACAACACCAACCAGTCACAAACACAAACTATCACGAGATGAATATGATTTCAGAATTAAATGCATGCGTTACGTTTGGTATGTTTGAAGTTGAATTGTATATTTAAAACCTTAAAACCCAAAAATGAAAACATGCAGAAAATGTAGTCACCTTCAGGCCATCCATGATGTTGATCAGTTTGTTTCTTCATCTGATGTTAATTGATGGCCTAGAGTTGTGTGGATTATTGGGATGTTTTTATCAGCCGTTCTCAATCTGACGGCACCCATTCACTGTAGAGGATCCAATGGTGAGCTAGTGATGTAATGCTATATTTCTCCAAATCTGTTCTGAAAAAGAAACAAACTCATCTACATCTTGGATGGCTTGAGGGTGAGTACAATTTAAGCACATTTTCATTATTTAACTTTTGTCTACCAAATGCAAAAATGTAGATCACAGTAAGAACACACAGAATAATTCAAGAATCATCATATCATCAATAATAATGCTTGAATAGCAATAAGAAGTCAATTTTAAAAAGCATTTTAATTTTTGAGAATTTGGGCTGCGGATCTATAAACATGCAGATCAATTTTATGCCGTGCATTTATATGTGTGCTGTTATCTTTACGGGACCTTTTCACAGAACACATGAAAGCAGCTGCTGTCTCAAAAGAATACATTCAGAGATAACAGCGGATAAAGTAACACCAGTAATGTCATCTAGTAAGCATTCAGACCATGAGGAGAGAGCATGCCAAACCAATTACACTGCCCCTGAAGAAAATGTGACAGACAATGCATTGAGGCATGACATAATCAATTATTGTTAGCATAGAAATAGCAGATATAAAAAAGATCATGAGGAAAGATATTTGTCATACATGACACATTTGCAGCGATTCTTTAGTCACGCTATGCAACTTACATAAGCAGTTCATGACAGCAGTGAACGGGAATGTACATATTACATAGACTTCAGAATCTGACAGATGAAACAAACCGAAATGAAAGCAGTCATTTTCAAGAGATAAATCATGTTGCTTATGCATTGTTAAAATATAAATGATAACATTCATATGGACTGCAGTAACCTCATTACAACTGAAAATCACATAAACAAATTGATTTTGAATTTTGTATAAACACAGCAATTTTGCTAAGTATAAACCAGATTACAAATGCCCAGATGTGACAGCTCTTTGGCTAGTTTTTATGTGATTGAATTTCTGTGTGCATAAAAAAAGCATACAAAAACATGCTTAAATTGTTTCATAATCTAATAACTTGAATCACTCCCACTTGTGTCTGTATGCAGGTAAATATAATGTGAATTTAAGGAACTACAATTAACCTTTAAATTGTTTCAAAACAATTGAGGAGCTGGAGCTGAGAGAAAAGGGACATTTTAAATAAAATAAACTGCAAATATTCAGAACAAACAAGTATTAAATTAAGACATGCATGAGAAAACAACTGACCTCAAAGCAAATATTACTATCTTTTATTTTAATGCACAGTAAAAACTGTCAAATTAAAAAGTAATATTTGAAGAATCATGAAAATGTATTATTTGAGTCTTAATGAGCTGGAAAATAGCAATAAAATAATTTTACAATGTATTTTTATGTTCATATGTTCATGCTTCTTTAAGTTGAAAATGAATTAAATTGAAAGAAATTCAACTCTTTTAAGTGTAGTCACACACACACACACACACACACACACACACACACACACACACACACACACACACACACACACACACACACACACACACAAGTTATAATTAATCAGGCCTGATTGGTGATTCAATCAGGAGCTTAACCCCTCTGAATGTGGTCCAATGGGTTTGGGGTGTGTGAGGTCTGGGGGGTTTAGGGGGTGTTCAGGCTTGGCTGGTAAAACACAGTAGCAGGTGAGCTGGGAAGATGTGGCAAGGTGGCCCCTGGGCTGAGTGATATCCCAGAGTGCACTGTAAATCTCTGCCTGCCGTTTTACTGCTGCACCAGGGCGGCTCGCCGCTAAATCACCGGCTATGGAGCGATGACGGGAAGAATGACTGTTTTCATAACCTCGCTCGGCTGTCAGTGATACGAATACACACACCACATACACATTCCCCTGTATATTCCTGGTGTAAATACACATTTCCTTTCATAAAACAGCTGAAGACAAGTAGAAAAGTGTATAAAGCTTCAAATAAAACTGTGTAATATTACATATGTCATACATTCTTTCTGTGATTAATATCACATTACCATTTTTTTTTTTTGACATGGTACCATATAATATGATTGTTTTTCAAAGGCAATACCACATTATTTTTTGAAGCACCTTGGAGCGCTACATAACTGCATATGCATAAGGCAATCATTGAGCAACATGGTAGAAATATCAAAGTGCAATGATATTAATACCATCACTGATAGCATGGTTATCCTAAAGTACTTTTTGTAAGGGCATCTCTCTGTTCTCACACTTTAAATTTGTCAGGTGGTGCAGAAGGAGGTCCACTGGAGAGACTGAAGCTATATTTTGTATACCACCCAAGGGTACATGATACCACTGTCTTTTTGTGGGAACAAGAAAATACAGATAAATTCAAAAGATTTAAATTTATCACCATTAAAACAGTTTCTTAACCTTGTCCATGTCACTACTTAAAAGGCAATTTAAGTACTGACATTTTTTTTTGAAAGATTTACAGGATGTAAAAAATGATGGTATCAACATTTTTAGAGACCCTTACTGTGCTTTGGACTATGAGTCCTCTGCAAACAGCTGGTGACTGAAAATGATTTACCAGACCTTCAGATGAATTAGTCAGACTATCATCATGAAACAGAAGCTGTGACTGAAATTTCAGAATGACTATCGAACAAGAAAAAAAAAAAACGTAAGCACTTGATTTTATTTATTAGGCTGTTGATTGGATTTTGAAAAGTAAGAGCTGCTGCATACTAGAATGGAAGCAGATCTGAGTGTAGTTACAGTGTAGTTAACTGTAGCCCAGTCTTGTATGCAGCATATCACAAGAGCAAAGTACAGCATTTAGATTTTTTATTATAAAAGAAAAAAAAACAACTTCATTTTAAGGTGTCCTTGTTACAGTGTACTTACAGGTACTAAGCAATTAACAACTTGCACTTACTATATGGGATAGGATTAGAATATGGTTTAGCTATCTAAACACAAGATGAGTGTGTTTGACTGTTCATCTCACATCTTTTGAAACGCTATGTGCATGACACAGCACTAAGATCACATGACCAGCTGACTTATCTCACAATTGTGAGACATGTGTCACAATTACCTTTATTATTCCATGGTGGAAAAAAACAAGACAACTGAGAGATATAAACTCAGAATTCAGAGAAAAAAGGCTAAATTGGTAGAAAAAATTCCTCAGAATTCCTTGTTTATATCTAGCTATTCTTTTTTTGTAGAATAGCAAGAGTCCGAATTGTGAGATAAAAAGTAACTAACTTTTTGACCTTTTTATTCCGTGGCAGAAACAGGCTTCCATTAGTAGATGTCAGTATGAAGGCAAAGACCACTATTGTATTAATAGTTCAGGAAACAAAATAATATTAATAACGTCAATATTAATATAAAGAGAAAAATCAATTAAAACTTGGCATCACGGTTTTGATAGTTTTTGTATTCTTCATGTACTTTCTTTTTTTTTTTTTTTTTGATGAAATCAAATGTTTTGCTAGCAACGTATGAAATTGCAAAAATCTCATTGATAATACTTTATGTAGTGCACTTTTAAATATTAATTAGTTGCTGATCAGCACAACAAATACTGAATTTCTGTGTTTGCCATGGTCCTTTGAATAAAGTAAACATGTACCATATATTTCCATAATTTCACCACAGCGACCTGCCTCCTTCCTTCTCTCATGCCTGTGGTCCCTTTCTGGTCACCTGGAAATGCTCTCCTGATCCACTGTTTGCTAGAGCAGCAGGAATGACCATTATCCACCACGGATCACAAAGAAAGGCCTGCAAACTCCGGATACCGAGTGAGAGTGAGAAAAAGGGAAAGAAGAGAAAGAAAGAGAGAGGGTCACACTTCTCTGACATGCATTCATCCGATGGGTCGTTTCATCCCTGAAAAACAAAAACACCACACAAGAAAAGCAAAACTGGAAACCTGCAGGAAGGAAAAAAGAAATCCAACCAGGGGGGAATAAGCAGCAATTTAACCTCACACACAGACACACACACACAAACAGATGTACGCACACATACTTGATGTCGCATGAAAGCCATCATAAACTCAAGCTCTCTCTCCCCCTCTCACTCTGAACTGTGTGATAAATGTTTAATTAGGAGACTAATTGTGTGTATAATTAACAGTCATCAATCTCATAACATCGGAGAGTAATCATCAGCTAATGCTATCTGATGTGTACTCTCTCTCTCTCTCTCTCTCTCTCTCTCTCTCTCACACACACACACACACACATGCAAGCACCCCTGCACATGAACTCACACCAAAATATGCCATGCATATTTAATGTGATTTAAATACCCATTAACACTCTATTATTTCACTTTATAAGGAATAAATTGTAAATTATAAATTTAAATTTTTTAAGAAAATATGAGTGGTGGTTGCCATGCAAATCTTGTTGCCATATGCTAAGATTTGGTGGTGGTTGCTAGGGCACTGCAATGCATTTGCTATGCTGCATGAATCTTTTTTTGTATTGCAATGAAATTGCCTACTGGTTCAGGTCCCTACTTCATGCAGACCTATAGCTATTTAAATTCATCGTCCATAAAGCAATAAAACAAGTGTGATCACTTAGAAAAGCTTTAGCAAACACCACTAATTAATTATAATTATATGTCTGTATCTTGACCTGATTGTTCACTGGATTTACCATAAGGTCAAACTCAAGAAAACATAAAATGAAATGTACTTGTAATGCATGATTAGCATCAAGACACATCACTGTATGCTATGATCTTAGAAAAAATGAAAAGCATTTTTTTTTAGTGTAATTGCCTTTAAGATAGATGTTTTAAATAAACTTTTTAATAGCTTTGCCACATATGGTGGTAAAGACTGTAATATTCTAAGCATTTGAGATGTTTTCTTAAGTGCTTTTTTTTTTTTTTTTTTGCAAAGTGAGGATCACACAGCAACTGAATTTTGCATGTAAATCTCACTACACATGTCAAAAATGTACACAACTTATACTGTCAAATATGACAGGAGAGTGACATCCTTAAATTATTCCCTAGACACGGTCGTGGCACACAAGCACACTGTCTGCAGATGATGAAAGAAAATAAAAAAACATGCTAACGGAGTAATGGCGGATACAGATTAGGAGAAGTCAGATTATGTCAATGTCAGAACATAGATCTGGATATACTGAACTGCTTTAATGCAGCCATGTCTGTTTGGTCCATTATAAGTCTCTACACACACACAAACATGCACACACATGGTCAAAGACATACATGGTTTTACTATGATACCAGATACTCCTGAATGTCAGATAAGATCCTTCTGAATTTCCCCTCAAGGATTTATAAAACACCTTTACCTGTGTATCTGTGAGTGATATGTAGCCTCAGTGGGTCATGTGTTGTTTACACACTTGTAGAAATGACCACTACTTGTCAACAAAGCAAATATATTCAAAGAAATATTGTGGATGCAATCGTACAAAATTAGATACACATAGAAATTGTACACATAGAAAAATGCAGAATGTGACTAGGTTTCTGACTATTTGTGCTTCAGAAAACTGATCAACTTTTTAAAATCTTTATGATTCAAACAGATACATTTATTTATTTGTCTTTATAAGTAAGCAATTTCATTTCATTCCATAGTTTTTATGTTCGTGCCTACATCTGCCTTGTCAAGAATAATTGTTGGGAAAAATATTCTTGACACAAAATGTTGTTCTTGACACTATAAAAAATGTAACTTTAAATGTAGACGGGGCCAATGATTTTTGCTAATTAAAGTTATTATTAGCAATTTTAGCTGACATTCAACCTTGTAATATTACTATCCATCTAAAAATGTGACACATCACAAAGCATGTTTTGACATTATAATGTTGTGGGATGTTTTTTGATTTATTTTAAAAGGGTCATATGATGCTGCTAAAAAGAACATTATTGTGTGTATTTGGTGTAATGAAATGTGTTTATGCAGTTTGAGGTTAAAAAAAAACACATTATTTTCCACATACTGTACATTATTGTTTCTCCTCTATGCCCCGCCTTCTGAAGCGCATTGATTTTAACAAGGCTTATCACTCTGAAAAGCGAGGTGTGCTGTGATTGGCCAGCTATCCAGTGCGTTGTGATTGGCCAAATGCCTCAAGTGTGTGACGGAAATGTTACGCCCCTTAACATATTGTGATGCCTCTGATCAGCTCCAGGCATGACGAAGCGGATATCATCCTCTTTTAGGCCAAACAAAGCAGTTTCGCTTTCACAGTGAAACACACAGCGTCTATATGACATGGCGGCGGCGGCAACAACAACAATACTACAACAAGAATAAAAGGTACACCTTCTTTCTTTGCGTGAACATCTGGACGGTGTTCTGCAAATCTTCCCACAAACTGACACAGATATGTGGGGGCGTGTTAGAACGAGCTGTTTCAGGGGGGTGTGGACGAGTCTTAACTTTTATAAAGAATATCTCTTTGGATTTGAGACTTTAGTCTTTGCAACTTCACAGATCTTCTTTATGCACCAAGAGATTGTAACACTCCAAAGAGAAAGGAAAAATTGAAATCGCATCATATAACCCCTTCAAAACACACACATATAGGCTATAACAACTTCAAATGAAATTGTAAAATTTTGAAATTTTCAGGCATCAATGGCATAGTTTTTTTAATATTTCTCAAATATCTCCGTTGTTTCTCTTAGAAAGAAATGCAATTAAATAGAGATCAAATAAAGATTTGGCTTAAATGTCTTGTCCTGACACTAAGAGCCCAATAAATGCCAAGGTAAAAAGTGTGAATATGAACCAATATGAACTCAAACATTCATCATCAAAGACCAAAACACCTCCACTGTACTTGCTACATGCCAAAAATTGACATTTTTTTTAATAGACAATAGTAGATACAAAACTAAGTACTGCAGTCTGTTACAAAAAGAAAATGACAAAAAGAGGGACTTCTGAGAGATAATATTTTCATCAGTGAATATTTTTTTCTTCATTTATTTAAAAAATCAAATATAATGAGCCTGTAAGTGTGGCAAAACAAGATTCTTTCAAAGCTATTAAGATAAACGTCACTGAACACAATGCTATTTAGACTACTTCTCAGACTGCACCTGAGTCTACCTGCCAAAACAGTGCAGGCTTCACATGGAACGGGTTTGAAAACATACAAAGATTAAATGCTATTTGCGAGGTGTTTATGTGGATCATGTAAACAACTACACCTTGCAATATTCCAGCAGCCCCAGCCTCCTTCTCATTCTCCTCTCTCTCAGACTCCCTTCACTGCCTCTGTCAGATTGACATATTGGGTTAATAAGTGCCTCTCCCTAGCCTGAGCAAACTGATTAAATATTAATCCTGAAGTGGAGGTCAGAGAAAACTAACAAACAGCCGCTTGGATGCACACACGCTCAGACATGAACACACACACACATCTGCATTATCAGAAGTGTTTAAGCTGTCTAATTAATTTTTCTGCTCATATGGTGGCTTTAAATTGCACTGGCTTGTTCATGAACACATACACCAATAATCTCTCATATAGACACAAATACTCATGAGATCATATTAAAGCATGTTCAAAACAATCGCCCTAACAAAGACAGCCAGTACAGTTTGTGATCATAAAAGGTGTAAATAATTCTGACAACGGTATACTGAGTCAATTAGCATTCATTCATATAAGTGTTATATATATAGTTTTTTAAAAAGAAGTTAACAAAAGTGACAGTAAAGACTTACATTTCTATTTCAAATAAATTCTGTTCTTTTTATGCACCAAAGAATCCTGAAAAAAAGGTATTATTGTTTCCACAAAAATATTAAGCAGTATATATATTTTCAACACTGTCATAATAAAAGGAAATGTTTCTTGAGCAGCAAGCCAGGATATTAGAAAATGATTTATGAACGATCATGTGACACTGAAGACTGGAGTAATGATGCTCAATATTCAGCTTTGTCATCACATAAATTTATACAATTTTAAAATGTATTATTATTCATTATTTAAACTGTAATACAATTTAACAATCGTACTGTATTTCTGATCAAATATGTGCAGCTTGGTGAGCATAAGATATTATTTCATCCCTGTCAAAGTGAACACATCTCATTTTGTAACCTATGAAGGTCTTATAAGTCAATGAGAGTCAGACTCAAACAATTAAAACAACCGATTGAGTAACTTAGGTGGAGGAAAAGAAGAGGTTTAAACATCGGAAGCGTCATTCCCATTGGATGAAGAATTATGGCATAATGAGAAGTTCCACCTCTCCTCAACCATCCGACTGGATTTATAGCTTCACTTCTTCATGTCTTCTTGGAGTCATCTGCTCACACTTACTGTATATCATGAGCTGGGTGTTGGAGAGTTTTCACATATGGTATTATAATTATCTATTTAACAGGATCTATTATGATGGCAGTACAAAGGGGAATCGTTTTTTACAACCTGCCATCTGTGTCTGTGTGTGTCAGTGAGCAACAACTACTGGATCATTTGCTGAAGTCTGCATAAGATGTCATGAAAAATGAATTAGCATTTAATGCATGCTGTTAAATCATACACATTAGTCAGCCATGTCAACCATTGGTTGTTTCCTGTCAGTATACTACAGCATCAGGTTGTTTTTGGACCAAACCAAACAGACCAGTTCACAGTCAATGCAAGTACAACATTAAATAATTCAGCACAGAACATCTTTCTGCAGCCTAACAGTTTTTACAGCCTAATCTTTGAGTTGTATAAATAGTTCTGTATAATCTTGGTTCTGTATAAACAATCAATATTTTAAAAAAGAAAAATACCCAGGAGAGCATTTGCTGGATTCACAATTAGTGCACAGATCCTTTTAAATGGACAGTTCACTTCAAAAATTGTTGCTCCAAACCAGTATTTGCTTTTTATGGAAAACATAAGATGATATTTTGAGAAATGTTGCAGTGTTACAAAGGGAGTTGATGGTAACTAATACTATTTGCTTACCAAAGTTCTTAAAAATATCTTAATTTGGGTTTCACAGAAAAAAAAAAAAAAAAACTTTTAATAGAACAATTCACTCAAAAAATTAATTTTTGCTGAATTTTGCTAGAAATTTTGATATTCAAGATCTAAATGAGTTTGTTTCTTCTTGGGAGCAGATTTTGAGAAATTAAGCACTTGCTCACCAATAGATCCACTGCACTGAATGGGTGCCGTCAGAATGAGAGTCATTAGTGAACAAGTGGTGTAATGCTAAATTTCTCCAAAATCTACATCTTTGATGGTCTGAGGGTGAGCACATTTTTAGCAAATTTTCAGTTTTGGGTGAACTATTCCTTTAAGTTTCTCAAACCTCAAGTATACATGTTCTGTGAATCTCAGGACTGATTCATTAAAACAAACCCGTTCATGAGAGTCATTTATTCATGATTCGGACATCATGGCTCATGTTGCATGTAGATAGATAAAAACATGCTAACCCAGAGACAACATACAGAACTACCACATTTTGCTATAAGTTTGATTGCATAATTGCTGTTAATAGTGTTAATCGTCTGTTTGTTTACGTCTTTTATTGATTTTTCTGAACATTTCTACCGTATACACATAAACTGACAGTCACCACTGATAAGCTACTACTAAATATTGTAGAAACTTAATTTTCTGTAAAGTCGCTTTGCAATGATTTGTATCGTAAAAAGCGCTATACAAATAAACTTGAATTGAATAGATAAAAACATGCTATCTGATGAAAAGGCATACGTTTTCTTGACTATCACCAACATTGGGTACATTTTAAATGTGACTACTTTAGTGGCAGTCTGGAGCCCTGCACTGATATTACACACCTTTAATGTTATATCAATAACTTAATTAATCTCCAATGAACCATAAAGCCATTATCTCAAAAGCCCAATGAAGAGGTTTCATTGCTGATCTTAAGCTGCTTTATAAAATAGTTCAGCTAAAAAAATATCAGTTTCTCACTTGTTTTATGCCCTGTCTCTCCGTCTCTTTCCGGTTTTCACCTAAAGTACTAATGAACCTCAGTGAATGTGTTTAGCTTCCATTTCCCTTATGCATTCTTGCCCCGTCTTTCACACACTCTCTTGATAAGGCTCATGGGAACCTTTTCTTTTCAATCAAGAAAGAGCAACTATTTGTATGACCTATGAACTCTGCCAGAGAGCTGGACCCTGGACTCTTAACAAGATTATCAGAGCTGCGCGGCTGTGTGTTACAAGAATGGAACAAAAGAAAATCAGCCTTTCAGCAGAAAATAAAGACTCACCTTTTCTCAGTGTATCGCTCTCTCTTAGTCTAAATAAATGTATAATGTCTGGCAAATGAGCTTCTTACAGAGATAACTAACTGATGTTACCTTGTTCAAGTAATCTCGGCAAATATGTGTAGGTGCATAGAAAAAGGTGAAAACTAAATCACACACACACTTTTAACATATGCACATTGTAGCATAATCAAAATCTACTGTTAATTAAGTTTGTAAAGATAAATAAGCAATAAGGTGGTTGTTTAGAGCCCACACACATAAAAACTCTATCACGCAGAAGCATATGCAGAAAATATGGCTTTCCTCACCCTATACATGGCATGAAAGAAGACAAGTTAACTCCCACGGTGAGCGTGTCAGATAAATTTTCAAACTGCTGCCGCTGAAAAAACACCCTCTCAAATAATTAAAACCAATTCATGTCAATTAGTTCCACATGGAATGCAAATTAAAAGAGCATAATTAATCAGAGCTCTTCGTTAAAGGCGGGTGGAGTAATTAGCAGGGTTTAATTCCATCATTTTAATTGCATTTTTCTAATTGAAATTTCGTACACTTGTCTCACTTTCCGAGATGGCATTGTCTCAGCGAGGCGGAGGATTGTGTGTCTTTTGGTGAGAGATTCATTTGAACCGGTGATGTGTGTACTTAATTTGATGATTTCTTAATATATATTATTATCAAGTTTATGTCAAAGTGACAATAGGTGGAACATCCACTCAAAAGCCTTTCTCAGACATCTAAGTTTTATAGATTTGTGGTATAGTAGGGATCTAATTAAATGTCACTTAAATCTATATAAAGGGAATGATATATATATATATATATATATATATATATATATATATATATATATATATATATATATATATATATATATATAACCCAAACACAATGCTGCCATCTTAATGTAAAAAAGTATAAGCTGTAAGAAAAAAGAAAAAGTAAATGCAATAAGACGCCATGATGATGATAATGTGTGTGAGCTGTGAGGTCCATATCATGATGAAATATCCTGTACTTAATCTGACCTTGGCCACAAAACAGTACAGCATTGGTATCAGATAATAATACTGTGGTACACTGATATATAGTACTTTTTTGATTAACATAATATTATGGTATTTACAGTACATGGCACTCAAAGTACTTTAAGCAAAGTTATTATTGTTAACTAAAACCATTATTTGAAATAAAATAAAATAAAATAAAATAATTTATTTTAATCTATTGCCAAGGCAACATTTCTTATTTACATTGAGTAGAAGTTAAATACCTAAAATTGCTAACTGGAAATAAAATAAATACACACTTATAATAAACTAAAATAATAAAAATATATGTAACTTTAACAGTAATATTAAATTTAAAAAAAGAACAACATGGTACTTTTTAAGGAAGCAAGTACAAATTTAATGTTAAAATGAATACTATATTCACAGTACCATAGTACTTACATGTTACTCAAATGTATTTCAAGGTAATACAATGTCCAAAACCATTGTATTTTCAAGGTAAGTTTTCCAAAATAGGTTTTTAGCACATATTTAACAAAAAGTACAAGTTTTGGACATGGTACAATGGTACTATCATGGTATTTTGAGACTGTACCATGGTAGTATTTTTGGAAATACCATGTAAATACTATGCCACATGAATTCAATTACCATGGTATACTTCAAAGTATTATCATCTGATACCATGGTACAATGCTTATATGTTAGAGTGATAAAACCATGGTGTATATTATGGCATTTAAATGCCATGGTATTTTTACGGTACGCCAAGATATTTCCAAGAACACTAACAAAACATTGTCCAAAACATTGTACTTTTAGTAACTACTTGTAAGTGTACCATACTAATATAGTACATGTTTTTTAATAATGAAAGGACAAAACTCAAGGGCAAATCCAGATGTTAGATCTTCAAGTACACCAATACAGACAAATGTCTTAGCGACCGGATATTTTTCCTGACTTTTTGACTCCTCACTCTGTGATGCCATTGAAAGGTCAAAGGGTTGAATCTCTGGACGGAAGCAACCCGGGTGGGAATGAAGACTGTAGCGTCTCTCATCCCGTCAACCGTGCACGCATGCACACAAACTCACACAACCGCAAAGACCTGAAGCTGTAACCCCCTTTACTTGAAACACTAATTGTTTTTGGACAGGGTAACATGAGCGAGGGATGAACCTGAGAGAGGGATCATTCGGAAGAGGAAAAGAGGAGGACTGGACCACGGGGGCCAGAGACGTCTAATAAATTATACCTCCACTGGATAATACATTTTCACCTATGCGGAAGAGTGAGAGAGAGCCAAAAGCAGAAAGATACTTCAGGTGGTCCTCTGAAAACTCAAAGCCTCTTTTGTCATGCATGAAACTAAGGGAAAAAAACATCAAATAAACACATGCTGAAGAAGTTTCCTTCAACCCAAAGCAGCCTTGACCAGTATCAAAATCACCAAACAACTAAATAGGGCAAGTTTCACTTGATAAAATCAGTTAAAATGAACTAACAATGAAAAATACAACATTTATTAAGTTAGCTTTAACATTTACTAATACATTTTAAAATCTTTGTTAACATAGTTAAATCTAAATATATTATAAAAATACAACTGTTCACTGTTAATTTATGTCAGCTCAGGTCCATTAAATAATATTAACAGATGCAACTTTTGATTTTCTTCCTTTCTTTTTTACTTGAAAATAATTTTACTTAATGTTGAAATTAACTTTAACTGAGCTATATGAATTTTAGTTCATGATAACTAATTTTTGGAAGCATATTGTAAAGTGTTACTGAAAAATGTGTAAAATTATACATTTGAAAAACTTATTTGTCTTTTTGTTGTTGTTTTAAATTTATATATATATATTTTATATATTTATTAAAACTCCAAGGTGCAAAGTGGGGGTATTATCATTCAGTAAAAGTATATCTAAACTAAAACTACAACTAAAAACACTTTTTTAAATTGTTAATAAAGCTGAAATAAAACAAAATATATATTTTGAATGAAAAACTTTTTCAGTTAGCTGCCAACCCTAACCCTAACATTTCTAATATGTGTTTTACTGTTTAGTACAAGCTGAAGCACAAAAATTGCTAACTTGAAAAAAAAAAAAAAACATCAAAACTAAACCTATTTAAAAGTTACTTATTAAAACAAACATACAATGAGCAAATGCATTAAGTAATGTTTATATATAAGATATCTTTCATCTTTCATATCTTTCATCTTTCATCTTTCACAGCAGTTAGAGCAGCATGAACATTCTTCAAAATATCTCATTTTGCATTCCACCGAAGAATAAAAGTCTGATGGGTTTGGAACGACATGAGGGTGAGTAAGTGAAGAGAGAATTTTAATTTTTGGGTGAACTATCCTTTTAACTAGGGTTCTAGTTGAACACTCTTTCGACAAGGTAAATGAGCTTAATTGAATGCTTTACACCATTAAAACTGCCCCAACAGAGAGGACGCCAACCTGTGTGAGTGTGTTCCTACTGTAATGGCTTTTCAGTGTGTATATGAATGCAAACGACCCTCTTTTAAAAGCTTCCCCTCCCCACAAAACATCCATTAAGACATTTCATTTCACAGCCACGAAACGAGAGGGACTCCAATAAGTAACATATTAGACCACTTTAGCTGCATGGTCAAACCTGTTATGATGCAGAGAGTGGATTTCTTTGGATGTGCGCACAGGTTAAAGAATCATTTATATGCATAAAAACTCAACCTCTGCCACTAAATAACACTCTGGTTTAATTAGATTTGAAGGTCAGCGTGTGCTGATTGGAAAGAGCATGTTATATTATCATAAAAACCCTTGGAAAAGTGTCAACATATTCCGATTTGACAGACCCTTATGTTTAATTCAATTGAAAAAGTGTGCATTAGTGCAGGCAAACCTTTCAGCACATTTTTGCATGGTTTTGTCATGTAGTCTAAAAAACACACTTCATGTGGTAAAATCTAAATTAACTAGTTTTGTTGAAGACTAAATATTATTTAATATTACTGTATCAACAAGAGTGCATTATGTTAGATCATGTGTATTAAAAAGATGAAAGTTTTTACACTTTAGTTATTTGGTGAAACTGTTGGAGACAAGCACAATGTAATGAACTGAAAAGTTTGATTTTTAAATATTAAGTCTTATGTCTGCATTTAACAAATCAAAAATACTGTATTCTGTTACTGTATATATGTATATTTTAAAATGTAATTTATTCCTCTGATGGTAAAGTTTTCAGCATCATTACTCCAGTCTTCAGCGTCACATGATTTTGATTGTAAATAACTGAAAACAGTTATGCTGCTTAATATATTTTTGTGGAAACAGTGATAGCATTATAAATGTCTTTAATGTCACTTTTGATTAATTTAATCCACACTTGCTGAAAAAAGGTAACATTTTATCATTCTGTAAACAAACAGACTTCTTTGCAATGCAAACATCAGAACAGTTGAACATGTTATTCAAAACAGCAAAGACTTGAATTGAATTATTTTATAGCACTAATTGATTGCAACATTCTCTCTGTATCTGTATATTCTCTCTGTAATCTCTGTAGCCTTTAATGTTGCTTGATTGAATGTAGCCTTATTAAAAGTAAGCAAATTGACAGTATAGTTAACTAAATCTTTTGCATATAGTAGGTTCACACTAAAGGTTTTCTTAATGATTTGCTATGTAAATGTGTGGGAGAAATGGAGAAAACAGTTTCTACGCAGGGGTGTGTGTGTTTTCAGGGGGTTTAGGGGGTTAGAAGGTGTTTGAGGGGTGACAGCTTGTGCTTTGATCATTAGAGGAAGAGGAAGGGACGATTCTTCATGGATTACACGATCAAACGCAGTGAAATGCACACAGACAAACAAAAAAATGTACTCACTCTCACACACACAGAGCAACCGGAGATTTGCGAGTTCCACTCGACTGATAGTCTGACAGCTCTGACTAATCAATCACTCTCTCTTTTCCTCCATTCCCTGAATAAACGAAGGGAAAAAACACATGAGTGGAGCTCTCCCTCATTTCCAGTGAGTACATTTTCACATATTAAACATAGCCCTCCAGAATCAAGTAGAGCTTTATAATGTAAAATTATTATAAGGTGTTTAATATTGCCACAACTCAACAGACATGAGCTCATTATTATTTTCAGCTTTATCCAAATTCAACTGGTGAAGTTTCACTGGTTTCAGTAGAAGCAGTACTGAATTAGATTCATTGGTTGATCTCAGTTTTTTCGTGGTGTAAATAAATATATAGGCAAACAAGAAAGTAAAAAATAGCTAATATTTTCAAAATTACAGCATCAAGTTTAACTTTAACATTCTGTTCATACCTACAGTTAAGTTCAGCTAAGTTTCACTAACCAAGCAAGTTAATTGTACATGGTCGATTGCTTCTAAGATCAAAGTAGGCTAAATATGTCATATAAAATCCACCATATAACACTATACATAGAAATTGTACAATTTTAACACAGAATAATACAAAATTTGCATGCAGGATATTGTGCATGCACATTGTATGGTTCTCATGAAATAAAGTAAATGGTATTAAGTGGTACTCCAAAAATATCACAGTACTACCAAGGTACATTTTGGCACTTTTTTTCTTTTCTTTTTTTTTTAAGAGGAAGTTGTTTCTGCCACAGAATGAAAAAAAATTATTCTCAAAATTCTGACTTTTTTTCTGAGAATTCAAAGTCAATCTGTAATCAATTAAACCTCAGACTAAATACAAACTATGCACAATCAATGCATTAGTGTAAATGCTTACATAGTTGTAAATGTGTTGCAATGCGAGAGTGTGTGTGCTTCTCACTAAAGCATTCAGTGTGTTTTTCTCATTGTGAGCTGTAAACTCTCTCCACAGGAGTCTAACAACACCTCCCTGCGCCACTCAAAACACATACACACACACTCTTGTTCTCTTGAAACCTGTGGTAATTGACCTGAGTCATTTTTATCATGGACTGCACTAGTGTCTGGTAAAACCATTGATTTGGCAAATGAGGTCAAATCTGGTTCACACACAACTGCTGTTTACTTAAGACACAATATTGTCAGCAGACAACACTGCGTTTGCCCACAAGTGGCTGCCGGCTTGTTAGTGGACATGTCATTTGTAAGTCTAAATACCTGACAGCTTTAAATACTAATAATAAC
The DNA here is from genome assembly GCF_018340385.1 of Cyprinus carpio. Lineage (NCBI taxonomy): Eukaryota > Metazoa > Chordata > Actinopteri > Cypriniformes > Cyprinidae > Cyprinus > Cyprinus carpio. The sequence continues at coordinate 19,020,526 of NC_056597.1, read as the reverse complement.
TAGCTACTCTAGAAAAAGTGAAAATGTGCAGTTGACACCTTAAGGAGCTATTTCTACTCAATGTGACCTCTAAAATTACTCTTTTGGTATCACATACATATGTTAGTGTAACAAAGTCAGGTTAATATATATACACATGACATACACATAAAGCACATTTATAGGCTACAATCCAAACCTTTTGAGGGAATAGGTAAAAAAAAAAAAAATTAAAAATACATTTAAATTTAAAACTGGATTTGATTTTGATTTGAAATGTAATATTACATTATTTACATTTTGGCAAAGTATTGTTTCCTCTGTCAAACTTGCATTTACAGTTAAGTGTTTCATATGACTAACTGTCCAATGAATCTGCTATTGAGTTCATGTTACAGTAGATGCCCTTTAAATAAAATGTTGCCTTTTACCTCACACTGAGATATTCAAGGTGTAATTTAATATCATCCATTCCTAAACTGGCACAGAGGCCCATCTCCATTAAAGTTTTAACACCTCTTATATGAGAGGAGCGAATATTAGTTTTTATTATTTGATTTCCCTGGTTTTCTAAATCTGTGTCCTTCTCTGATCAAATTGCCTTTGGCAAATGGAAAAACAATTCTTCATTTACCTTTGCTTATCTCTTTTTGTTCATTAACTCCAGTGAACTGCACTCTTTTTTTTGTCTGTTTAGATTTCTGTAAGATTAAATCACAGGCCACAGTTTGCTTTAAAATAGTTTGATGGAAGAATTTAATTAAGCAAGTCTATATTGCTTGTATATTCAATTAACATTAATTAGTCAATTAGCAATGTCTCATCCAAAGAAAGTAAATTTGATAGTCAATCTGTTTGTTAGGTCAGTTGGTGTTATATGAAAATTGGGTGATACAATGAAAATAAAATAGAAAAATGTTTTGTCAGGTCTCCTAAAATCTGCTTCATGTAGTTAAATATAAAATCTATTAATAAGACTGAATCTGCCTGAATACATTAGGTTACACGAATAAAATGGCTATACATCTATAGTAGATATTCAGTGAAATACAAAGGTTACACAAAGGTTTAAATGTTTCCACCCACTTCATTGTAGCTTCCTAACTAATTATTATTTACGTAAACACGTAACACATATTTACAGAGGTAAGTGGTACACGCTGTTATATTGTAACTTGGCATATAAATATAAACAATATATCATTTAAAATGTTAGAAGTGTTTCTAAAAGATTATTTACTGACAAAATAAATACATTTATTAAAATCCACCACACTAACAGTATGATCTATAAATAATGTCATTTGTAAGATGTAAGAATCATTTAATTGGACGCAAGATAAATAAGATTGAAAACACAAAGCATGGATTAATCAAACGTAAGTAAGTAAATGATTCGAAAGCATTCTAAAATCTGTTTGGAATCAGTAGACAATGACACTATAATTTTCTCCAGCCTCCCTTCTCATCTCACTCTCCCCAGCCACGTTAAAGTGGTGATTAGGTGTTAACTAATCTCCGCTGCCCAGGGTGCGAGCAGCTCCTCCCCCTCTTTCTCTCACAAAAAGCGAAAGAATAAAAAAAAATATATATATTTGTGCTTCAATTCAATATTTTTAAAATGCTTTTTATCTTTCATGAAATCATTAACGCTTGACATTTTTATTGAATTACTTCTGTACATATAGGCTGATGCAACCTAAATGTGCTAATTGTAAAATTATTCACTATTTTAATATAAAACACATCATACATCCTGAAGATAAAGGTGAGAAATAGAGGATGAGAGAACAGACTCTTGTTAGAGAGGGGGAAAAAACATTTATTTAAAGATTTTTTATCGCTCTAATAAATGGATTGGTTGTGCTTCTATAACTCAAGACACAAATGAGGTTGGCTTCCAGGGGACTGCTGGAGATCAGGTGTATTTAACCCCCTGTGCCTCCCTCTTGCGTGCTCTCCTTTTCTTGCTCTCATTAGAACTGTCAGTTTCTTAGGAAATCCCCTAAAAGCAATAACTCAACGATATGATGACCTAGGATGTGTTTTTTTTCCAAACAAATACTAAATTTATGGCTATTGCATTGGTTATGATAACACAACCCTGCCCTCATCTTTTTCTTGCCGTCCTTCAGCCCATCCCCCTTGAGAAACCTCCGCTGAAGTCTCGTCCTTCCTTTCTTTTCCTCCCCCTCACCTCCACCACTTCCCCTTCATTTCAGTAAAATAGATTTTTCAATTATGCGTAGAGTGGAGGGAAACGTCTCACATCTCAGGGCTTGACCCCATTTGGGTGCGGAATTTTTCTTGGGCAAATTGACACACTTAACTCCTACTCTTACAATAATCGGCCCAGATGAAGGCCTCTCATCATAAAACCAGACGTCTTATGCTCAGGCAATCAATGAGCCAACAAATACTGTAATTGAACATGGAGGCATTACACTCGTTCGTGTTTAAATGAAGTTTGTGGTACTTTACTGTAGATTTACCGCAGATCGCTTCTAAATCAGATTTCAAAGTCTCCACTGGGTTTCCTTCCCTGGGCAAGGAATGAGTATCTTTCATATGCACTAATATAAAATGATGCATGAAAAATAAAATAAAAATAAAATAGATTTTATATTTTATAAAGGAAATGTGATCATTGCTGCAGTGTTCTTGGTTGTGAGGGCGATGCTATGCTGTTGCTTACAGCTATGGTAAAATTGCATTAAAAAAATAAAAATAAAAACTGAAATGATACATTTTTATATATTAAACTTAATTTTTATGATCCCCAAACTAGGCTAAAATTAAATAAAAATGGCCACAAATTTATTAACCATAAAGCATAAAAAATGTCACTAAATAGAAATAACGTTTCAGTCTTTCTACTTCAAAATTTTATGTTTAATTGTACTACTTGCAGTTTCTTTTTATTTTTTTGTTAAATTTAAAATAGGTTTATGTTTTATTTTTTTTATTACATGCCATTTTCTGTTTTATTTATGATTTAATATAATAATAATAATATAAAAAAAAACCTAGAAAAAAAAACTAAAAAAAAAAAAAAAAATCTAACAAAATAAATAAATAAAAAAACAAATTTTAACCTCTTAACTGTCATCCCCATTTTTGAAAACAGGCATAAACCTGCACTATCCAAACTTAAACTGTTATAATTCATGAACGAATACATTTTGAAATATGATTTTGAAGTACCATTTCCATGGTAATGCAACATCTGATTTTAAAATGGTTTTCACAGGTTGAATTTTGTGGTTTTAAACTTTCAACTGATATATAATTTATGATGATTCCTAAAAAGTGGTAGGTAAAAAGGCAACGAAAAAAGACTTTTTGTGACAAAGGTCAGAACTCCTGCTATGATGTAGATTTTTGAGGTGCACTCCTGACATAAATGAATCTATTACTGTTCCTACATAATTTGTAACAAAAAAACAGTGGTTAAATATATATTTAGGATTTGTCATGCATAGATTAGGATTTCATTGTAATGAAAACTTAGGCGTTCCTCTGAGGGGACAGGTGACAGTTTAGAGGTTAAAATAAACTTTTAACCTATAGTAGGCCTAACCCTAATAATATAATTCCTCATTTGCATTTTTTTTATGCGTATGCTTATGCTGCTGGACATTTTAAGTTAACTTGATCACTTGCTTAAATCACTGTTAGCATCCCTGTAGAAAGCACTGCTAAAAAAATTAAATACAATTAATGTGAATCTAATAACAGCATTCACACAATGGCAAAAACACAATCACTGCTGTACAGTAAAGGAGATATAAAGGTATAGTTTGTTGTCTGCAATTCCTGATCAGTGATTCAATGCCCCAGGTTATTAAAGTCAGCTTAGGGGATGTGTGTGTGTGATTGTGTGTGTGTGAGGGCTAAAGGGGAATTGATAGCCTCCGGGCATGTTTAACATGCTCTAACAGAGACCAGAGATACAGCAAAACGCGAGTCAGATGAACACACAAACTCACACACAAAGGGTGAAGCAGGCCAATGGTCGGACTCTCGTTCTCTGCCCCTCACCCCTCTCTCTCCCCCTCCCTCTCTCTCTCTTTCAGAGTGAGAGCAGCTTGAGACTGGGCGGATAGTAATTATGGGGGAGTCACGGTTCACGCGGTCCACACCCCTCCCATTGTCTCCAAGTGTGTGCGTGTGTGTGTGGAGTACATTGAGAGAAAGTGCGTGGTGGGTAACATGCTGTAAGGGCGTGCTGACAGCAGCATCTGGACACCGGTGGGTGTTGAAAAAGCTCTCGCACGCGCTCACACGGGGCTGCAGAGCGGAGAGGTTCATGCCATCTTGTGGTCATTCCTGTTACGCAGACCGTTACATTTCTACATCACATACTGTATGTCTTTATATACTGTATAAAATATTAAAGATACTTTTTAAATAATTGTATAAAATGTATGTATTGTAAATGTATGTACATCATAAATGTCTTTATATACTGTAAAAAAATTAAATAATGTTATAAAATGTACAGACTTCTATCTTAATATACCGGATAAAGTATTAAGGATCCCTTTTAAAATATTTTTTAAAAATTAATAGATTTCCACATCACATACTATATGTCTATTTATAATGTATAAAATATATATTTTAAATAATTTGAAAAATTTATAGACTTCTACATCAGGTCTTAATATACTGGATAACATATTAAAGATCTCTTTTCAAATAATTATATAAAATTCATATATTTCTTTATCACACATTGTATGTCTTTATATGCTGTATAATTTATTAACGATAATTTTAAATAATTTTATAAAATGCATATATTTCTACATCTCCTATGCCTTAATATACTGGATAAAACATATAAGGGACATTTTATAAAATATATAAAAAAATTGTTTTCTACCATACAAAACAATACCACAGTTGAGTCAAGCAGGGAATTTGAAGTAATAACTTGCATGTAGATTTAATGATGTTATATTAATGATTTTTTTTAATGCTTTATTAAATTACAACACAAGTATATTTAGTTTTTAAAAGTTACAGAGTTAAAAATGTACGAATAACTGAAAAACTGGGAGGGTGAATTGTAAAAACAGTCCAAATGCAATTCACTTTTAGGCATTTACATCAAGAAATTCTGCAGTTTTCCAAGTTTTAAGTTCTACCGCAGAAAAATGACAGAATTAGGGCTTAATTATAGTGGAACATGCTATTTTGGAGACATAATGTCAATATGCTTCATTTGGCTTCGAGTTTAATCCATAAATAATGCAAATTTCCATAACTGTTTCAGGGCCAACACTGCGGAGAAAATGTTGGAGAAAAACAGTACAATCCAGAACTGTAAAAGAGAAAAAAATATGTATGAAGCAACACAGAACAATTCAACAAACTAAAAGATTATCAACTAGACTTCTGCTTCTGCTTTTTTCATTTTGTCTCACATTTAATGAACATCCAAAGGTGTAAATATTACTGCAGATTGTGTTAGTTTGCAATGTAGGCTCCGACAAAGTAATCCAGTAAAAAAAAAAAAAAAAAGAAAGAAACTCTCAAATTGCAAACACACAAACACGTATGAGAGTACAAATTGCTAGAAAGTGCAATTAGTACCATCCAAAACATTGCATACAGTGTGAACCTCATCATGAGGGAAGCTTCTTTTTCTTCATAATACACAGAACTAATGCACTCCAGCACATGAAGCTGATCATTCAGTTCCATGTTAAACTCAGTTTGTGCTCAGCAGAGGAAAGAAGAACTGGATTAACAAATGTAATAACGTCTATTGCACTCTCCTATTATAACCAGATCTTCTTTTGTATATGAATTAAAGACAAATGATCAGAGGAAACCAAACTTTTGTAGGCACTGAATTTAATCAGGTCTTTATACATCTTGTCTCCATGTTAACTGTTATAATCTTTTTCAGACATTACATGCCGTTCTTTTTCCCCACTAAAGGTCCAGAGTTTACTTTTTTTTTCTTTCAACCTTTGGAATTTTTACCTCCCATCAGAAACCAAACTAACCAAAACCAGTTTTGTGCTCCAGCTTTGTTTGTCCAGCTGGCTTCGGCGTACATATGCTTGGTTTGCTCTTAATGTGACACACTGTTATTTTAATTTATTTAAGCTGTTTTCCAGTCTCATTTCCAATTTATCTCAACAAAGCAGCCCTGGTTTTAAATTTATGAGTAATAAAAATAATTTCAGTGAATATTTTTTAAATATTTAAACATTTATATGTAATATATATATATATATATATATATATATATATATATATATATATATATAAATTGATTTAAATAAAATTGATTTATAATAATAATAATAATAATAATATTCAAAATTAGATTATATTGTTATGGATATGTTCAGTATATTAAACTGTTGAAATTGCATACCAGCTGCCCATTTAAAAAAAAAAAAAAACATAATGAAGCATTGCAGTGACATTTGTGTAACACAGCCACCCTGAAATGAAGGATCTACAACCTCTTTGAAGAACTATGACAACATCAGCACCATCATCAGTAATATGGCGACCAATGGCATTGTAATGTAGCATGACAAATGAGTGTGATAGTATAACACACACTACTGTCAGTGAGAGTTAATATGAGATTGTCTGACAATGCCTGCAGCAGTGAATGAGCATATTAGGAGATGTAATTAACCATGAGACGGTGCGGTGCACAACTGGAAGCACAGAGACAGATGGGCAGAGAGTTCATTTGTAATAAATAAAGATGGCGAGCAGAGCTAAAGACAATGAGATGCAAGAAAAAAAAGATGGAGGAAAGAGAAAGAAACAAATAAGAGAAAAGAGAAATGAGAGAGATAGAGAGAGAGAGAGAGAGATAGAAGGAGAGAGAGGGAGGCACCAGCCAACACTTAATTAGCTGTCATCAGCTCAGCACCACAGAGAAAAGAGAGTGACTAATAATTAATGATAAAAATGAGAAGGGGAAAGGGAGAGAAACACACAAAAGAAGGGGGAGAGGGGTTAAAGAGTAGAGGAGAGATGGGGGGAGAGAGAAAGTGAGAGTAAGAAAGGGAGAACTGATTTGAAACGAGAACTAGCAAAGCCCTGGGGTCATTAAAGTCAATGAGACAAGCGTGCGTGTGAGAAATGAGAGACTGAGCCTTTAAAAATCAAACGGTAGGTAATTGCCTGGCTTAACCTAGCCTGAAGCTCCAGGCCATATGATGTCATAAAGAGAAATGAAGGAGAGCGGCGCAGGAACCAATCCTGAAGGGCCCCAAATTTGTTAAGTCATCTACACAAACACAAAATATTAGTCTGCAAAATCATACTTTTTTTTTTTATTGGCCATTGTCATAATTAACAAGAAAAAAATTAAAATGAGAACAAATTATTATCATTAAAATAAGGATAAAAAGTATTTTCCTATTTCTATACATTATTTTGGAATTTTGAATATAATTTAAATGATTTTTAAATAGAATTTTTGATGGAATTTCAAATAATTCAAATCATATTCAAATGTGCAGTTCTGCAGTTTCAAAACATTTTTTTAATCCAAATTCTACATATTTTTTTCTAACTATTTAACTATACATATTTTTATATTTCGGTTACATATAAAGTTTCAATTAAGCATAGTTTTAATAGTTTTTACAAAATAACAGGAAGTAATTTCATAGTTTTGAAAAAAATACTCGTGTACATCATAGATGATCTGATTTGAAAATACAACAAAACAAAAAATTATTTAAATTAAAAAGATTTAGTTTTAATTTAATACAGTTTTAATTGTTTTTCAAAAACAAAGTATTTTGTTGTTGGGAAAAACAAACAAACAAATAATGCTTGTATGTCTTTGCAATCTATTACAGTTTTAATCTGCTCAATACTGTTATTTTCCACTATAAATATATTATTCACAAATGCAGCGATTGTGACTAGAGTGACTAGTTAATTGTTTTGCCGTGTAATTCCTTTAATTAGCTACAGTATGTTTGCAGCATGCCAAAGGGTATAATGAGAAAAACATGACATGTTATGCATGAGGAAAAGATACACAGGATTTGACTATCCTACAGAGGAGAGACTGAAAGACCCTGTTTATTTAGCCGTATGTGTGTGTGTGCCTGTGAAGGAGAATATTGTAAAATCAATGTGTTTGTCTATGGATGCAAGGCTAATTGGAGGTGTGTGGACTGCACTGAAGCGCATATGCCACACAGAGCGGTGCTGAGCCAATAACTCAGCAGGAAATGGTACTGACAGATGAGCACAGAGAGAGAGAGAAAGAAAGAGAGACAAAAAGAGATTGAAACATCATAACCTTGTATTTTAGATGCACTACATCTATTTTAGGATATAGACATTTACTTAATGAGTTACAAGGTTAGTTATAACTTTGATACCAATAACAGAATTGCAGTTTGGTGATTTGTCTAGAATGCATGACTCCAAGTTGTACTTCATGATCTAAAAATATGCTACCTTGAAGAAAGCTTTGTGGTTTTTAGGCCATATATTTGCTACAGAGTACTGCTAAAAGCTGGCAAAATAAACTTTTTGCAGATATGGACATTACAAATGTAGTCTTTCTCTTCTGGGACTGTGAAGCAAAACTAGTAAGGATCTTGTAGTGGCTCAAAAATGAATTGTCTGTCCAACAACACACTCTAGAATGTTAGTTTTTAGTTTATATATTATATAATTTCATAAAACCTCATGGTCTCAGCTACATCTTCCAGTTCACTTCAGCTTTTCTCACAAAGAAGGCAATACAGTAGGCCTACTACAGTATCAGATGCCAATACCAAGACAAATGGCCCAAAACATTGTATTACCGTCCACGATACATGTACATTTGTTTGAAAATGTCTTTACCTGTAGTAGAATGTTTCAGAAGCTGCACACACCGTTGTTAAAACTAACAGACAATTTCTTCATCGCTGATGTAGGACGCGTTTGCAGATTTGTTTCAGTGAACTGTAGGTAAATATCCACTTCATCCAGCGCTCTTTTGATTTTTTTGTGCTGTGTGCACTACAATGTGAGTTTGAGTCAAAAACAGTTCCAAATGATTCACTGCGCGAACGATTCAGACAATTACTAACTGTATGCAGAGTGGGAAAAAACACTGGGCTGATTCTTAAAGGAATATTTTTGGTCAAATGTGTCAGTAAAATGTGCTTGTTTAAAGTCTTTGCTGCATGCTGCTACCTACTGACAAATTCAATAAATAAACAAACAAACAAAAAATCCAGATTTGAACCCAAGTACCAGCATACTTGCCTGCTTTACAATGACTGAATTAATAATTTAATTACTCACTCACTTGTTTAGTTCATGAAAGATTCAGTGTTTTGAACAAATCGGTTGAATGAATGATTCCAAGACTCACTTCTGAAGACAGCCACCTACTGGTGAAACTATATAACCTGCAATGTTACAATTTATTCCTCACTGCTAATGCACAAATTGTCAGTCTGTCCAGAATGTGATAACAAATCAGTGAAAAAAAACATAGTAACTAAATTAATATAGTTTATTATTACTGTGCGAATACTTCTAAAGTTCAAAGGTAAAAGGTAGACAATAGAACACCAAAGACTGCCACTTGTGCCTTATCAAAAAATAGTTGCACATCAATGCCCCTACCTTTGGGTATCAAATTATCCCAATTAATGAATGTGAATGAACCCCAAAAATTCAGACTGCAGTGTTTATGTGTATACCACAGAGTCCCATCAGTGTGACTGTGAATGAACTCATCTTTTAACAAATTTACAGAAGATATCTGCACTGCCAGAATAACTCAGCGTGACATGGTACACTCATCTGTGAGAATGGACGATCTGCTGATTTTAAATCGTGGGTAAAAGCACGTAGAGTAATAGAACAGACATGCTAGAGGATTCCGGTCTGCATTTTGGCATTAGCCATCAGTGGTTCATTTGGGTTGGCATGAATCTAACAGGGATATTTCAGTCTGAGGTCTCCCCACACATCCATCTCTATTTCTCGCTCTCTCTCTTTCTGGCCAGTGTTTATTTTCATTTGGCTTTCCACTATGCAATATGGAAATCAGACAAAATTAGCAACACTGGAAACCCACAACTTGTGATGTATGCGTTTTTAGTGAAGCATGAGTGATTGGACTTATTTTTACAAAAAGTTGTCTATATTTTAAATGTAGCAGATAATACACTTGAAAACTGTAAAGGATCATATGCTAATATATCACAAAGCCAGTGTCACATACATACAAAAAATGCTTGCAAAGTGAAATTCCAATTCCAAACAGAAGGCGCTCTGATATGACTGATGATATGGTTTTATGGTCACTTTAGGAGTATTTTTTTTTTTTAATTGCTTATGGTTTTGAGGGGTTTGCACCCAAGTGTTTCAATTATGTGGTGTCTATTCAGCAATAAAATGAATGTAAGGATGAGTGTTTTAGACAAAACACTGATGTGGTATTCTCTAATGATCATGCTTCCCATAAGCACACCTCTAGACATCACAATCTGCCGTGACCCCAGTGCCGCTACCATGGAAGCCGTGTGTGGTAACATTATTACCCATGGGCCTTTGAGTCAAAGGTTCGCTAGTGGGATTTAGAGCAATCTCACAAAACAGCTCATGCACAAATGCAAAACAAAAACGGCAGCGCTTTGCTTGTCACATACACACAAGCAAATAAAAAATATGAACATAAATGAAACATGTATATAGTTTAATCCCATTCAAAGTCTTATTTTGCTGCACATTATTCACATACATTATTCAAAACAGACATGAAAAGGTTTAATATGCAAAATAAGCGAAGACAAATAATTTTGCAATATATTTTTCAGTATTGCTTCATTTAATAATTCATGGCTACACTTTAGTCAAATAATTTGAATGGTTTTAAATATTTTCAATTTACTAACATTTATGATTTATATTAAGACCTAGATAATTTTGCGTGGATATAAAATTCATTGTGCCATAGTGCATTTATAAATTTACATGAACAATACATAAATTATTTTAAAATTTCTATATTTTTACTGTATTTTTCATCAAATAAATGCAGTCTTGGTGTGCATATAAGACTCCATTCAAAATATTAAAAAATCTTACCAACCCAAACTTTTGAGTGGAAGTGTATATGGTTGCGTGACAGAAATTACACAAAGTTGGCTGGATTAAGTTGGTGACATATCCAACCATGATGTTTCAGGCATTACAGCTCACTTATGAAAAATGGAATGGAAAGGGAATATGCATCAAGCCCTGTGTTCACAATAAATTATGTACACCTATTACATCTCATATCAGACAGCTAAGAAGTAAACAGAGAGAATAAGAAGTTTATAAATACCTTAGAACAGTTTTTAAAAGTAATCTTATACATTAACTATAAAATAATAATTTAAGATTGTTTATATATCAAACACTTTCTTTGCTGTTGCTTTTAATGGCTGCACACATATGTTATTTAGTTCAATTATTTCTGAAAAAAAAAAAAAACAATCAAGAAGTGCCATAAAAGTGCTCAAAGACAGATCAAGTCTCTATTTCCTTGGAGAAATTCTAATCATAAAAACATTTACAGGTACCTCCAGATACAGCGGTGAGCAGAGTTTGTTAGATTTGTTGCTGTTTGTATCCAGGCACCCAAACAAGCTCATTAGTCTAAAGGGTTTTCTGAGTCTCAGAGCGCCGTTTTGGACTTAAAATCCTCTCTGTGGATCAGACCTGTATTTTAAACCACATTTAATTGCTTAATACCTGGGAAAAGAAATTATTCAAATTGCCAATGTTTTCTTTGCACATCATTTGCGTCCCTCTGAGTATTTGTTACCACTCCAAGTTGACTTCATCGTATGATTGTTTTTATGGCATTTGATTGCAGTTACTGCTGTTTTTAGTGTGTGAATAAAACCATATCTGTGTATCGACTTACTAGTGTAAAGGTGCAGTCATATAAGCAAAATTAACAAAATTTCACATTCAAAAAAGTCCTATTGTAAATAGTGTAGCGATACACGAAGCACAGAAGTCGCTTTTAAACCAAGCAGCTTTCTGTTGGTCAGCACAGCAAATTAGCCTATTTAAAACTCGGAAATCTTGGCAATTTTATCTTCATATGATTTTTATATTTCATTTTTTTTCTTGTATTATTCTATTTCTAGGTTACACTGCTAAGAACCAGTATAAACTTGAGAAGAACAGACTTCTAACTTCAATTTCAGCACTGGTATACAATTTGCTTAAAGGTTATTAAATGAAAAAATGGATCTGAAAAGAGAGGAAAAAAAAGCAAAGATCTAGCGGTATTTGATTGCAGATGCTACTTGGTTTGATACTTTAATGTAACTTATCCAAATACTTAAATATTAGACATAAGTTTTTGTTCCTGTTTCATTACTTAAATCCTCTCAGTGTTGTGTTTCTGGAATAATTTTGACCCTCTTGTGAGGTAACTGGTTACTTTTTATCTAATAACAACTGAGATCCTGACATTAATAACGGCCACAAAGTACAGAGATTTGGAATTAGATAATTGGAGTTAAATGTGAAACACTCTTTAACCAGATACTGTATGTCTTGGCTTTTTATTCATCTCCTCATTATTGATGCTTAAAGGGACATAACCACGACCGGCCTCTAATGAAACAGAGGGAGAAAATATGGAACACAAATCAGATCAGTGAGCATCAAAGTGGGAATTTCCAAACCCGTCACGACATTTGCTTGGATAAGGCAGAGAGACAGACAGAGATGTTGATTCAGTGTATGTCTGATTTAATTGCTGCCATATGCAGCTTTAACAGGAGCTTCTCTCCAATAATGAGACCCAAGAGGGAGAGGGGTTAATTACTACAGCTGCAGTGTGCGAGAGACAACGAGAGAGCGAGAGTGAGTGAAAGAGAGAGAGAAAGATGTTCCCCGGAGTCTTCATGTCTCTCTGAAGGAGATGTTTAATGAAGTGCTAAACATACTCTAATAAGCTTTATTTACAACTTTGAAAAACATTTTACTGCCAAATTAAGTCATTCAAGATTTTATTATGAAAGTCAGAAGTATGCAAAGTAAAGTCTAGCCTAGTGGGCATATAAATATTCAAAAAATGACCTATATAAGTATAATGTTGTGTTCAAATATGGAAGAAAGTCAAAAATTTAAAAAGAGTGATGAAAACTTACTTTGTGGAGTCTAAACATATACTGGCACAATAAGCTTGGGTGGTATTTTGTCAATTTACACATTTTACTCTGTGTTCAACACACCCAATTTACATAATTTACACATCTCGGCCCAAATATGTTTGATAAAACATTTGGAAAGTTGATTAGCAGTTTTTTATTGCATGTTTAAAAACAATTTGGCACCTATTAGTCAAAGCTTTGTTTTTCATGATTCAGACAGATGTTTGAGAAACGCACGGTGTTGAAAATCCCGTCTTGCAGAAAAAAAAGCAAACAGCTAAAGCTGGTAAGAGTGAGAGCTGAGAATGAGATGAGGTGAATGTGAGAACACATCCACGAATCGCACAAGACATTAATCAAGTCTATTAATGTCTTATCAGGATGATGTCATTATCGTGCTAATATCAAATTATATGATAGATGACACAGAGCCAAATTATGCCATTATCACACAAAGCAATTAACAGATGATATTTACACAATATGCATAAATAAATCAGATAATTACAAAAAATCTATGAATTATAGTAACAGGAGAGAAAAAAGCAGATCTCCAATGTTTTTCCTAGATAGCAATGAATGCAGACAAACAGACCTTTTTTATGGCTAAAAACATACTCTAAACAAGCACATATTGGAAATGTTTCTTGCTAGTCAAGATTGATTCTGCATATTCATCTGCATTTGTGTACTTGAGTTAACCTACAAAAGAGCTAAAAGTGCTACTTTTGTTACTTAAATATTATATTCACACATATCAGGATTATTACAGTTAACTAAAAGTGAAACTATGAAATGTTTGTTACTTGAAATAAAACGGATGTTAACAAAAATAAAATATGAAAGAAAAAAAAAAGAAATTCAGCTAAGGCAATATTTCTCTTTTTTGTTTAACTTGATGTACTAACACTTAAAAATTAATAATATATATAATATACATATACATAAAAATTATAACAACAACAAAAAACTGAACAGTCTCACTAAATTTTTAATTAAAATAAAAATGGAAAATGCCAATAAAACTAATTTATAATAATAATAAATTCAAAAACAGAATCTCAATGATGCTAAAACAAACCTACATCTACACACACACACACACACACACACACACACACACACACACACACACACACACACACACACACACACACACACACACACACACACACACACACACACACACAAACCAGAAGTCTGGATCAATTATATGTTCTTATGATTTTAATGTTTAATGTTTTAAACAAGCCTCTTATTCTCACCAAGTCTGCATTTTATTTGATAAGAAATACAGTAAAAACAGTTATAATAGGATATATAATTATAATTCACAATAACTTTTCTGTAATTTATATATCTGTTACTTTTCTGTACTTCTGTTATTTATATGTCACAATAACCTTCAGAAATCATTTTAATATGCTGATTTGCCTCTAAAGAAGCATTTCTTCTTCTTGTCAATGAAGAAAACACTTTGCCGCTTAATATTTTGGTGAAAACAGTGAAACCATTTTTTCAAGATTCTTTATTAAATCACCTTTTTTTTCCTTAAAGGAATATCTGCAGAAACAGAGAGTTGATACTCCAATGAAACATATCTCAACACTGAGTCTCCTGAGCTATGAAAGACCCACCTCTGACTTGGACCAATACAGTTTTTTCTTAAAACACTGAAAACACAGCTGCACCCAGTAAGATTTTGGCACTCACACACACAGGGCAGAACGGTATCACAGTCACACTGAACAGGGACACGAGTAGCTATAGTGATGTGCACTGATATCGCCATGGTGACATCCTGCTATCACTATGGCAGATACCCACGGCGCCAGAGAGCGGCAGATACACACACACATACACATACACTCGCTTCCTACAGATGCTTCTCTGTGAGTGACACCTGTTCCCCGAGTGTGTGAGCTTCCTGCCAGTACAGGAAGTTAATCCACTTTGACATTGCTCTCGGTGTGTGTAGTGAAGCAAATGTCCACCAATAACAAACTGATGTGTATACAGTGAAAAAAATCTAATTACCTACTAAACAAATAGACATGAATTATTGTTATTATTAGTAAGTGTTTCTACTTCATATTAGACAGAAAATTAGATTCATCAATGACATTTTTCATTTCCTCCTCCTCACTCTCCATATTTTGCCACCTGATCTGTTATTTTAACCTCTTCTGCCAAGTGTCAGAGTCAGACACACATTTAGATACACACACACACACACACAAACACACACACACACACACAGTACACAGATACACACACACACGCGCGCACACAAACACAGTACACAGACGCACACACCAGATGCCAATTTCAAAAGAGACATCTTAATAGTGCTGTCAATGAATTAATTAGACGTGTTAATGAGCTAATGGCAGCTCACTCTAAATTAAATTAATGCTGTAATGGGTTCAGACAGAGAGAATTAGCTTCAACTTCTCAAAATTATTCTTGAGTGTGTGTATGTGTGTGTGTCATCTGCTGTAAATGGATCTAAAATGTACACAAAGCCCAGGCTGTCTCCATCCCCCAAAGCTAATCAAGAGGCACTTTGCAATTAAAAGCTTAATTACTGCAAGAGAGAGAGAGAGAGAGAGAGAGAGAGAGAGAGAGAGAGAGAGAGAGAGAGAGAGAGAGAGAGAGAGAGAGAGAGAGAGAGAGAGAGAGAGAGAGAGAGAGAGAGAGAGAGAGAGATGTTCCTGTGAATTTAAGAAATCTCTACCACTGCATCCCAGTATCCACTGCTACTATTCAAAGTATGTACTTTACTAGTGATGGGACAAATACTACTTTTGGGCATGTAGTAAGACAATCCCAAACATATGTCCCTACTATCAGGTGAAAATAAGTATGTGAA
Organism: Cyprinus carpio; assembly: GCF_018340385.1. Taxonomy (NCBI): domain Eukaryota; kingdom Metazoa; phylum Chordata; class Actinopteri; order Cypriniformes; family Cyprinidae; genus Cyprinus; species Cyprinus carpio. The sequence goes on along the minus strand of NC_056597.1, from coordinate 19,004,500 downwards.
CAGAGTAGTATGTCTGAATTCACAGTAGTCATAATAAAGTAGGCAAAGAGTCCCTGAATGACTCACTTGTTTGTGATTTAGAATGGCCTTCCAGTGGACACTTACTATGCCTTGAGGCATGGGAGAGGATTTGGGAATGACAGGGAAACAATGATGCTGGAAATTCACATGACAAGGACATTACGAATGTAGTACAGTACAACTGGACTATGTTCATACTACACACATACATACTACATAACATATAGTTTTTTTATTGTCACAAAGTAATTACTTATTCAAAAAAAGTACCTACACATAGAGTAGGCGATTTTCAGATGTAGACATGACACAAATTTTGGGACATAACAAGGGGTCAAGGTTTGGCTGGTTAGCATGTTTGCTTACATCAGTGAGAGGATGAGTTTACCTGTTTGGTGTGATGAGATTTAATGTCCCTGACAACCTCTGACATTTATGAAAGCCTGTTTCTGCTACAGAATAAAAAATAAAAAAGGTAATCACAACTTTTTATTTCACAATTTGTTGGAATTGTAAACAATTTGTGAAATGTAATGTCGGAATTGCAAGAAAAATCAAAAGTCAAAATTGGGAGTTTATATCTCACAATTCTGATCATTTTCAGAATTGTGTGTAAAAAGTCTAAAACGTAAGATAAAAATGAGCAATTTTATATCCCGTAGTGAAAACAAGCTTTCATACTGTACGTTCTAGACGTAAAAGAGGAATCAACTTTCTGCACTGTCAATCACTGTCTGAAACACGTCTCTGTGCATGGGAGCACTTTGGAGGTGTTATTATTGTTTTCTTTGCACACAAAAAGTATTCCTGTAGCTTTGTAAAATTATGGTTGAACCACTGATGTCACATGGACTATTCTACCAATGTCCTTGCTATGTTTCTGGATCTGGGAACATTGCAGTTGCGTTACTGTCTATGGAGGGTCAGAGAGCTCTCAGATTTCAGCAAAAATATCTTCATTTGTGTTCGGAAGATGAACAAAGGTCTTACGGGTTTGGAACGCCATGAAGGTGAGTAATTAATGGCAGCATTTACATTTTTGTGTGAACTAACCCTTTAAAAACGTGTGAATGTGTAAACTGGCAAATTAATATGCGAATCACATGCATACCAATCATTCATTGACTTATTGAACATTTAATTTACATAAAATAGTCAAAATGCTACTGTCTAGCAATCGCATACAACAAACGGAAATACTTATATAAATATAAATAAATAATTATTAACGCACAATAAATAACAGTGTAATAGCAATACACATTTTTTCCAGAATATTTTTGCGACCCAGTAGCAACTCTTTCATAGCCCGGTACTGGGCTGCAACCCGTTGGTTGGGGACCTCTGCCATAAAAGACACAGAAAATCATAAAAAAAAAAAATCACACATGGGGTATTACTTATGTATTTCATGTCATAGAATAAGATGTGAAAATATCTTGAGCTTGTGTTAACCACAGACAAAAATGCTACCTCATTTCGATTATTTAGCACTCATTCCTGCTGCACTATATTCTAATCCTGGATGATACTTAAAACAAATAAAATGTAAACTAGGATGCAGCCAATGAATTTGAAAAAAAAAAAATTAAAAAATGAAATGGACAGACACGCAGAAAAGGAGGGTAGAAGAAGAAATGCTTTGGGATACAGCCAGATTCCACAAACTGAAGAAACACTCTTTTTAATGTATTTTTCGTCATTCCAAAGTGTTCTTTCTAGTTAAATTGACTTCATTGTTTCCATTTTAATCATGAAATCTGCCAGCCACTTCTGTTGCACATCTCTTTTACCTTCTCAATTCACGGAGGGACAAAGTCACAGACTAATTGTGTGTGTGTTCGTGGTGTCTCTCTCTGTTGGGAGCTAGCATTAGTTGCAAACACCATCTGCTTACTACAGGATCACCTGCTAGCAAACATTTAACCAACAAACACACACACAATACCTGCCTGTCATTGAGTACCAAAGTCATTACTGTAAGAACAAAATGTGTCATAGTTTAAGTGAAGAAATGTAAACTCTTTATAATAACTTCCACTAATAATGTTAACAAATAATATTTCATTACCTAATGCTTAATTAGAAATGTCATTAAAATTTAATTGATTACTTTATTTAAAGTTGGGGGTCTGTAGTCTGTAGTTGAAGAGAGAGAGGGGGGATGGGATCGGGAAAGGTCCGCAAGGTGGGACTTGAACTCGGGACACCCGAAGTGCAACAGCGCTATATGTCTATATAAGGCTATATCATTAGAATGATTTCTGAAAGATCTCATGATACTGAAGACTGGAATGAAATAGTAAACAGTTATTTTAAGCCGCAATACTATTTTATTTTACAGTACTTTTCATCAACACACACTTGAACTAATTCACTAAACAGGACAGTGCATAACTCTAGTAATTCTTTAAGCTATATGTAATATAGTACACTTGTTAATTGTACAGTATAACCAACTTTTTATAGTCATGAAAGTTAGTATGGAAAAAGGAAGCTGGCATGCAAAACAGAACAATGTATCAAAAGAAATTGATGAATGTAAAGTATAGCGGTTTTGTACAGCTACTCTAAACAAGCGAAAATAATTTAAACATTAAAAAAATCTTTGTCTTGTGAAATGTTTTCGCAAACGTAATCAGCTGCTGTTTAAGTTATCAACTACAAACTGTCTTTTAGTTTGTTTGATAGTTGTTCTGTGGCTCGTCATCCTTATTAGCATAATTCAGTGGCATTTATTCAAAACAAACACTTTAACGCTGTGAAAGGCTTGTAGTTAAGCTTGACTGCATGAAAATTAGTTTAAAAAAAACTTTTTGAACAGCTGCTATAAAACTGGAATTTTTAGAAGAACAATGCAAAGAAAATGGACAAATTTAACACACGCTCATCTTGCAATATTCATACAGAAAATCCACGTAAATACCCTACGTACAATAGCAAGCTTACGCTTCTCCCTGGCCAGGAGTTTGTCTCTTATTGCTTGTTAATTACTTCATCCTGTTTTTTGGCCAGGAAAGAAATAAATCATGATAATCTTCTGAAAAAACACTCCCTTGTGGAACCTATAAAAGAACCTTTCAAGGTGCAAAAGAAAGAACTGCGAGTGATGCGGCCCTCCATTTCCGAGCTGAAGCGAGGATTTCCAAACAATTACGTTTTGTTTCTGTGCAACAAGAGTGATATTAGTCACCCTAATTCTGACGCTTTTGAAACCAGAATGCTTTGAGAGGATGTATTAAACAGATATAATGAGGTTATCACAACACTGAGGTTATTCAACAAGATGTTTCATGTTCAACAAGAGTGTCTTGCACAAACACACACACTCACACACGAGTGCAACAGCCAAGAAGCTCATCATTAGCATACAATTGCTGTACTGGGAGCATTGTTTCTGAATCTCTTTAAAAGGGGACTTAAATTAAATCAGTCTGATGACGGTTTTTCTTCTCATTCTTTACATCTTCAAGCACTCTTTTGTCCTCCTGTAATCCCCTCGGCCCAAACTCTAATCCGTTTCAGAAAGATACAAACACAGCGTACCGAAAACTCTGGAAAAACTTTCAGATACATAAAATGCCTTCCAGGGCCTGAAAATCTCCTTTATGGATATAATTTGCTCCACTGAATTTTGGTGTACAACATTTTGTACAAAAAAGTACCTGCACATTTCCGCCACTCTGGTGTAGCACCCTTATCAAATCGAGGATGTCCGAGTCTGATCCGCTTGTAAACACACAGAAAATGTGTTTCATGGAAAGCATGAAATGCTTTGTGCGTGCCAAACCTAGAACGAGTAAAAGTCATTTTTCCATTGCTTTGAGATGCAGCCTGTGTAAGAATTTACAAACTCACACACATAGCATAATTGTAAATAAAATCGACACAGTTGCATTTTAGGATCACAAGAAAACCAGACACACCAGATTATTTTGCACACGCGACAAACACACACACAATTGATTCTCTCAGAACATACGCTCAGGATTTTTTGAGCAGGCCTCACTCATAAAGGATGTTTGAATGGTGTGCTTCACACATTTCCCCTGCAGTGAAAGGCATGGAATAGAAAGAACTTGGGATGATTGGCTTACAGGCTCCTCACTGCGGGGCCCGATTCCACTGCAGGCTGTGACAGACAGAAAAGTAGAGGGTGAAACTCTTTCAGATAGACACGGTGCAGCTTCTGATTAGCTCCTGAAGGACTATATAGGAGGACTGACTGATAGAAATGGTTAGCAATGGTGTTTTAACAACCGAAATATACTAACTAAAAAGTACCATGTAAAATTATTAAATAATTTTATAATTAAATTATAAATAATGGTTTTTGGACAACACTATGATTACATAATACTAGTATACCATGACATTCTTTGAAGCAATGTGGATTATTTATCACGTATACTACCATTTAAACTTAGTATTTTTTATGCTTAAAAGAAGTATCTTATGCTAATCAAGGCTGAATTTATTTGATTAAAATAGCCTAAAGAAAAAAAAGTGAAATGTTATTACAATTTAAAATAATAATTTTTTTAAACAACTTTACTATTTATTTTAAAATATACAAATGTCATTAATTTTATTATTTTTAAGTCACTTTTGATCAATTTAATGAATCATTGCTGAATATAACTTAAAAACTTAAAAAATAATTTCTTACTGAACCTACAATTTTTAAACAGTAGTGTAAATACCACTGTATTTGTAAATTGTTATTAAAAAGTATTGTGGCAGTACCATTGTATGGTGATTATAATACTATAGTACTGCAAGTCATGTACCATTACCTTTTTCTCTTTTTACCTTTTTTTGCACTCTAAAGTACTTACAAGAATACCATGGTACTACCATAGTACTATTTAAAAAAAAATAAATAAATAAAAAATAATAATTATATATATACATCCTATACAATAAGGACTTGTAATACCCTTTTATATACTGTATAATATGGAACTAAAATTTATATATCAGGGTATTTATATAGTACTCTATTTACTAGCATTACAGCAACAAGGTACAGCACTATGTAGACCATGGTAGTGCCAACTGAAATGGTACTATGGTACAAAACAACCATGGTAGTACTATGGTACCATTATGGTATTTATTTATTCATTTTACTTTATCATAAACAAGTACTGTGGTTGTAACATTGTAAATTATGCTGGATAGCATTTATTATTATTTTTAATAATACATTTACTGCATGAAGTGAAATGTTAAAGTGAGACCCTTGAGGTAAGATGCCCCACCTCCCAGCTCAGCTGGTCATGTGATCTTAACCATTAACCCCATGAGACAACCATTCCCATGCTTATTTAAAACAACAACAACAACAACAACAAAAAAAACACTTCCTTTATCAGGCTATGGACACAAAAGCAACACACTGAAGCAAACTGAGTGATAAGCATGCAAACCACAGACTTGCATGCAGCAGTGCAAACGCGTACACACATGTGCACATGCATACTCAAAATGCTAATTACGGCGAAGAGTGTGAAAGCTCATTCGCCGGCCAGACTAATTAAACAGCATCATCTCATCTATATTCGTAATTAAACACTTGAGCATAATCACACAACGCGCCAGGACTCCAAACGAATCAATTAAAAGCGTCTGATTAATTAATTTATTCTGACTACATTTGTCCCACTTTCTAATAAATGGATACTTTGTAGTCTTTTCACTTTAGCCTCATTTATCTTTTTTTTCTAACCTCTTTGTTGTTCTTCATAAAGTTGACCACAGGGCAAATCCATGTCATTTCCATTTTTTGCTTTTGCACTATTTTCTCTTTTAAGTTGCGTTAAATTGAGCCTGCTTGAGGCAAGTGCTTTAAAGAGAAAGAGAGAGAGGTTGCAAATACACACCCATGCTTTGATACCATTTAACGTGGTTAACATGCACAGAAAAAAAAATATATATATATTAAAGTGACAGGTCACCCAAAACAAACAAAAATAAATCAATCAAATCTGTCATTATTTATGAATGATTTTCTTTCTTATGTGGAACACAAATGAGAATTTTACAGTTATTGGCAAATAAAGCTGTCATGCCTCAAAAAGAGGGAAATAATACATTTCTGATGATATTTCTATTCAGTGAGCTGTTAACTATTGCAACAGAAAAGTTGAGCTGAACCTCAGAACTGGATCAGATTTCATGGATGAATTATTCAGACTGGTTTTATGAACAAATAGTTCACATGATTCTTTGGAAAGATCTGACTCAAAAAATTCATGAATCACGAATGAATCATGAAACTCTCACGAATGCACCAATTTAAATGTCAATTTGTTTCTCACAGATTATTATTATATTAATAACTGTATGACTTCAGAAAGCCTGAAATATAGTCGTATTGACTACTTTTATGATGCTTTTCTGTTCTTTCTGAAGCTTAAATGCTTTAATCGCCAGTCACTAAAACTGGATAAAAAAGCAACCAGTACATTCTTGGAAATATCTCCTTTTGTGTTCCACAGAACAATGAAAGCCAACATGACAGACTTTTCCTTTTTGGGTGGACTATCCCTTTAAAACACAAGCATTGCATTCATAATGTCAGACACGCACAGCACCAACAAAGCCTTTTAAGTTTAGCACCTTTATCGTTTCTATGTACTGTGCAGGGAAAGAATGAAAAATGTATGTTGACAGACGAGTGTGTGTGTGCTCCATCGACTGCTCCCAGCCCCAGCGGTCCCATTTACCTAGTACAGTGTTCAGGTCTGCGATATTAATTAAGATAAATTCGCCTCCATATTCTGCTGCTGTGCTATCACCCCATTTATCAAAATTAGGTTCATTATTTCTGGGCGCCAGCAGAATTATTACCTTTTTCATGTCTGATTTTTATTAATATTCATAATTTAATAATGCAGCATTTGAAGCTGTCCGCAGAGGGAGCATTTATGAGATAAAGAACTGTGACATTCACAGACACGGCGGGCAGAAACACACACACACACACACACGGTCTGTTCACACAAGGCCTGTGTTGATAATTTATTTCAAAAATCATGCATTATATTTACATTAAACTGTTGTTTACGTTTTTAGTGGCGAAATATATTCATAAGTGTACATACCCTTATGAAATGTGTAGAATTATGATTTACTGTAGCAAGACCATTTAAAGGTGCAATGAAGATCTCAATTGGCAATACTGTGACATAGACTTGGACATATGCTTTTGCACTTAAAGATTACCATATATTTATGTACAGATATTAATTGTAATATCTTGGTATATTTTAAAGTACCATAATATTACAATGTGATACTACCACTATAACATGGTAATGCCACAGTATATGATTTTGTAAGGGTTTTACATGTACTGTGGAAGTACCACAGTACAGTTGGGAAATATATGGTAATCATTTCCATATGAATGTACCATGGTGTTCCTGAATAATTCTGTACCATCAATGTGCCATATTTTTTGGTACTGAAGTTTGTATGGTATGTTTCGGTGCATGTCTCTTTAAATGATAATGAGCTACTGCTCATCTCACCCTCTTTTTCCATTTGTTTTTTTTGTATTCTGTGGCACATTACCATCAAAAACAAAACTAATGTACATGTCAAAATTACCAGAGTAGTAAAAAACAAACAAACAAACAAACCACCAAGACAGCTTACGTTTTTAAGTGTAACTATAACACCAAAAAAAAAAAAAAAAGGTAATACCATAATACTGTTAAATATTAAATATATTTTTAAATCAGCTCCACCTGCCACATTAGATCATTTTTTTTCACAATGCATTCTAGAGCGATGCTGCCGGAAAAAATAAATAAAAATTTGAAAATGAAATTAAAATAATATATTCTATGCTGAAGCTAAGTGTGTCACGAGGGGAAAATGCACAACAGTGACGTATTTGAGAAAAGATGATGCAGTTTTGACATTTTTTCAATATCTGTTCCTGTATTTAAAATGACGTTACTACGCCAACACTCGCTTTCCTCACACTCACCCTACCCTCACCTCCCATCCATCTCACGTTCACCCTGCAGGTGAGCTGAGCTGAATTGACATTTTCCTCCCTCGTTTTCTCTCACCCTCCACCTCTCCGGTGCTGTAATTTGGCATAATTAATGCTAACATTACTGCTGATAATTTAGCTACTTAATTAAACTCAGAGGACTTCATTAAGGCCGGGATGGCACTGTGACTTGTGTGTGTGTGTGTGTGTACACATCATCAGTGTCAGCAAATGTGTGTCAGAGACTGGGTGTGTGTGTGACATAATTTGCTTGTGAGCAGCGTCTTGGTGGGTAATTGTTTTTGTCATTAGATCTGTGGTGGTGATAAAGATGGGCACAGATAAGGGGCTTACTATGCATGCGTTGATATTGTCATGTTTTTGTGGCGGAAAATAAATAACCTTTGAACCCATGGTGTGAACCAAGAGGGCACATTTTGCTAAGATTGCATTTTTAACATTCTTTATTTGATCTTCAACTCACCAGTCTAATTGATACAGAGCTTTTATGTAGACTATTAATTAGAAGTCAGTATGTATACTCAGCATATTACATTTTTCTGTGTACTGTCAAAAGGTACAAAACAATACTGCATGCAATACTGTAAACCATAATGCAATAGGCTCAACTTGTTGTCTATCGGCAGCATCTTGTAATGCAGAATTTAAACAGAAACACAACTGATTTCAAGTGTTTTGCAAAGCATGTTGCTATTTATTTATATATTAAAATAGAAAACTATTTTATTTTTGATCAAATAAATGCAACCTCTGTGAGCCTAAGAGACTTCTTTCAAAAACATTACAAAATCGTCAGGGTAATTTTGCTTACAGTAGCATGCCTAAAAATATAGATAGGCAGCTCACTACATTTTGGAACACAGCTACAGTCTGTGTTCAATGAAAACTCTAGCAGTGAGAGTGGACTAAAAGATCCATTTAAAAGAGGATGCTGTTTTAGCTAAAACAGTTAAGTCTATCTGCTATAATAATCACTGTCCAAACAGTGGAATGAATTATGCCTCATTCATTCATTATGCATGCGAATCACTGTGTGTAACTTGGCCAGAGAGTTTGAAAGGTCCTATAATTCACTACTGTTTTCTTATTCTGCTCTGACCTCTCTCCGCTCACTCTCTACCATCCTGCCACGTCTTATTAAAGTCATCATGAAGACAAAATTGACCCAATGTACTTTCTCAATACATCCTGGTTTTTTCGTGCATGATTCATCTGTGTAAAAAAACAAAAAAAAAACAAACAAAAAAAACAGTTGTCTTGTAAGCTAAATGCAATGACTTTCTTTGCCTCTAAAAATATACTAAAGAATAGTATATACTATATACTAAATATACCAAATATACTGTTAACCAATAGCCTATTCAGGCATACTTTTAGGCTACTGTTGTAGGTAAATGCAGCCTTTATATAAAGTTAATGTGAACTGGCATATGCAACGCACCTAACTAATGAGTTAAAATTTGGGGTCAGTCAGATTTTTTTTTCTTTTTGTGAAAGAAATGAATACTTTTATTCAGCAAGGATGCATTAAACTGATCGAAAGTGACAGTAAAGAGAAAAATGTATACCGTTTTCCACAAATATGTAAAGCAGTACAACTGTTTTCAGCATTGATATTAATAAGAAATGTTTCTTGAGCAGCAAATCAGCATATTAGAATGATTTCTGAAGGATCATGGGACACTGAAGACTGGCTAATTGTAGCTGAACATTCAGCTTTACCATCACAGGAATAAATTATATGTTCAAATAAAACAAGTTGTTTTAAATTGCTGTAATATATTCACAATTATTCGTTTTTTTTTCTTCAGTATTTTTGATCAAATATGCAGCCTTGGAGAACAAAATACTTTTTTTCAAAACATTAAGAAATCTTTGAAGGTAGTGCACATAATCAAAAATATTTCTGAGTGAAACAGTATGCTCAATAATAAAAAATAAACTTTTAATAAAATAAAAAAAAATGGAAAACTTGATATTCATCCTCCACAACCTGGTCAAAAAAAAAAAAAAAAAAAATTAGAAGGGGACATCAGTCCTATTTCACTCTCAAATTCATATTACAAAAATAATTTCCATATTGACTTCAAGCTAGTCCCTAACCAGATAGAAAGTTAGTGACTTTTTCACAATAAGCCAAGTCTGATGTACTAAACCCAGAGTTCCTTCAAAAATGCAATCCAATGAATCATTCAAACAGTTAGACCTCATATTAGATTAGAAATAGTTGGATTAGAACTGTTTTTTTTAAGTCTACATGTGTATATGTGTGTTTAAGGTGTGTACCTGTGTGTATTAGTGTGCTTGTAGTGACAGGCTCCAAATCGGTCTGTTCACATGCTGAGTGGGTTTTGGATTATCTGTGTACTAATTAACGCCCGGGCCGAGGCGAGGAGAGAGGGTCTGTCTCAACCCCATGAAATGCACACATGCATGCACATGCAGGTACATGCAAAATTCACACCACATTACACACCCCGGTCACTGATGAGTTCATGACCAAACATACACACACATGCTTTCAAGGTTGACATGAAGGTAAAGCCTTCTGAATGTGATGAAGAAAAAGTGAATGTTTTACCAATGCAAATCCGTGCTAAATGCTAGGTATGATGCTATTCATTTGCTATGGTGTTGTAGGTTGTGTATTTAACTAAAGTCAAAAAGCCCTCAGAGGTTTTTAGATAAAACTCCTAAATTTGATTGTTTAGAAAAGTAATACCTTTTCTCAGTACCTTTGCACCAAAATTTCAGCAACCTAAAATATCCAGCCATTTTTTAGCAAAAAAATATGTTGCTGAAATTTTGGTGCATCATTACCTATGAGGCATCTGTTGCTACAGGAGTTCTGAGACTTGCAATATATCTATGGAAGGCCAAAACTATTGACTAAAACCGTGATGTTCACTCTTAAAAATAAAGGTTCTAAAAGGGGGCTTTCGCAGCAATGCTATAGAAGAACCATTTTGCGTTATCCAAAAGTGAACATTTCTTAATAGAACCTTTTTTCCTTATTGCGAAGATCATTTTAATAAACAGAAGATTCTCTTTCCACTTCCTCCACTTATAAAGAACCAATGCAACGGTACCCTTCCCAAAAAGCAATATACTTAAGTAAATTTCAAGTATATTTTTAACTATACTTTATGTAGCAACTATACAAATATCAGTGTTCTAGCAGTATACTTGTAAGTGTACTATTTCAATAATCCTTGGGACTAAATTGGCCCACTTTCTAGTATATAAAAGTATACTTTTTTAGTATACTTTAAGTACAACAGTAGCAAACTTTGAGTACACAACTAGTTTACCTCTATGTTTGTAATTTGCACTGCAAGTGAACTTCTAGATATACTGATAGTTTACTAATTAAATACTTTGTACACTTGAAGTATAGTCTCAGTAAACTACAAGTTTAGTAGTTTTATACTGCAAGTATACTCATAAGTTTTTTTAAGTGAACTTTACATCATACTTTAAGTATACTAGTATGTCGCTATTTAGGTTTTAATTTGTATATATTTTGTTATATGAATATCTGAACATACAAAACATTCCAAAGAAAGAACAGGGTATCTGCTTTTAAACAAAAACATTTTATTCTAGCTTCATCCATTCTTTTTTTATACACTTTAATGTGGGTAAGTTTAATAAAAATAAAAAAAATAACATTTTGAACAAAAAGCTGAAAAAAAGACTATGAATTGGATTCAGAATGATAATCAAACACCCCAAAGCTTGACTGTAATTATTACCTCTTCATCGGCCGACATTTTATTCCATAACGTTACAGTTTTGACGCTGTTTCGTGTCAGATGATCGTGTTGTTTCTTTTTCTTCTTCACTTGTGTTTTCTTGGAAATTCTGTACAGAAGATTTGTACTAGCGCTCTCTACCGCATAATAATGAAAACACAGATTCTAGGAGCACAAGTATATCTCAATTTTTTTTAGACTTTTTGTAAGTCAAGTATACTTAAATGTCATTTTAAGTATATTTCTGAGGAGTACATAAAGCCCATTTCTGAGAAGTACATAAAAAGTAAACTAAAAGCTTACTTTCCTATTTTTAGTTTAAATGAAGTATACTTATAGCACACTTGAATAAACTTCTTTTTCGTAAGGGTAAGGTTACATGGATGTTAAAAGTTCTTCATGGAACCACAAACTGTTTTTCCACCATCGTGCCAAACTGTTGTTGTTGCTTAAATAGGACATGGCATGTCTATTTTCCACAAGTCAGTATGATTCTTTAGTCTTTATTAAATTCCAGCTACATACTTTGGCTAAAATTCCTCATTGGTAGTGTAAAATAACACCCTTTTTACCTTGTCAAAAACACTTCTGTGTTGTAGTGTATGAAGTATGAAGACTTCCAATACCCAATTAACCCAAATTTTATTTTATGAAAAATGAATTTTGGTGCATCACTAATATCAGGTCCTGCCATATCCTGTAGCACAAATGATGCAGTACAAGTTATGCAGTGATTTTTTATATTGTTTAATAATTTTAAGATAGCTTTACCAATGTATGAAACTCTGAAGTCTTTCTCATTATCAAATAATCAACATGACTATCCAAGTGTTGTTAGAAAGTGGGCCTACACGAGATATGCAGTATCTTAAGATTCAATCTCCAATCATAACTATATCCAATTCATAACTCTCTGTTACAAGGTAACTCTTTTATATGAGAGGATACAAGCTATCCATTGCAATCGGAGTCTCTTGCACAGACCATGAGAAATAGGCCCGAAACATGCCTGGAAGGCATAAAAAAGATGCAAAATTACTTGTGAAGAGAAGGAGCGAGTGCGAGACGTATGGAGAGCAGGCCTATCAAACAACTCCAGGCAAGATGATACGATAAGGGCATAATCAATCAGGAGCGTGCAGAAATCCTAAAGTGGTTGGTGTAGCCTCCCTCAAATTCAATCAGCCAGCCTTAGAGGAAGCTTACATGCCATGAAGACATGCTGGAATGGGAAGCTCAGATATCAGCTAATTCTATCATAGGGGCATGATGAAGTTCTACACGCCCGTTGGAAAGGCAAAACTAAAAGGTCGGGGGCTTTTTTAATATTGAAAACTGAGGAATATTATATCATTCAATTTGTAATAGAGGGAGGGGAGATCTGATTAGGCCGTCTAATGTGCTTTGGCTGAGAGAGGTGTCTCTTCTTCAATGGCAAGCCAACAGAGAGATTGTAATATACTGTGATTAACTATCTAATCCACTAAACGGAGTAGGATCTGTCTTTATCTGTGCAGACTACATGAGCTGAAATCAGGTTAGTTTAGAAACAAGACGACTGAACGCAAGAGGAGAAAGAGGAGAAGATGTGTAATGAGAGGAGAAAAATAAAGGGGAAGAAATGAGAGAGGAGATAATGGGGGAAATAGTGTAATGAAGAGGATAGATGGGACATACGAGAAATGAATGGGCAGATGTCGGTATGTGTAGCCTATGTCTGTAAATCTTTTTTGGCCCACTTTTATTGATAACAATATCAAAAGCATAGTTCAATTAAAGTCAATCACTCCTTTAATTCGAAATCTTTTAACATACAGGCCGGTTCACACAGCGTTTTTGCGGTACACTGCAGTGCCTTTCAATTGTTTATGTAAACATTCGTTAGACGGACTGACTGTAATTCAGTGTTACTCGCGACGTTTTGCCCCTTAGGGCATTGATTCTGCATCTTACTTTAAACGTTTCTGTGTGAAACGTCCTATAACATATACAAAATAAAAGAAGGCCAGTGTATTAAATCATAAAATAAAATAAAATAAAATCAATATGGTGTAATGCTTCAGCCCTCCCATTCTGAACACCGACTTGATCGATGTGTCAGAACATGTCAGAACATCTTGTTGCAATTTTCAAACGATCTGATTGTGAGACCAGTTAAATAATTTGACCTTTAAAATCTCATACAGTATTTTTATAAAGTCCTAAACTGCCTCACGTGGCGTTGAACAGTCTAATTCATTCTAGTGAATCGGTTCACCCTAAAAGGTGCGTCTGTAGCATTAAAGGGGACATATGATGCGATTTCAATTTTTCCTTTCTCTTTGGAGTTTTACAAGCTCTTGGTGCTTAAAGAAGATCTGTAAAGTTGCAAAGACTAAAGTCTCTAATCCAAAGAGATATTCTTTATAAAAGTTAAGAGTCAACCACACCCCCCAAAACAGCTCATCTCTACGTCACTATGTGGGAAGATTTGCATAACGTGGCCCAAATGTTCACGCAAAGAAAGAAGGCGTAACTTTTGTTCTCTCTGTTTCCGCTGCTGTGTATTGTAAATAATATAATGGGCATGTACTTAAAATAACTTTGGACATGTACATGTCCTGAACCCCCAATGTTTTTTTACTTATTTATTTGGGTTTTTATGTTTTTGTCCATTATACTATGGAAGTCTGTTTGGTTAAACATTCTTCAAAATATCTTATTTTTTGTTTCGCACAGAAAGTCACGCAAGTTTGGAACAAGAGGGTGAGTTTTTATTTTCGGTTGAATGATCTCTTCAGTGTAGCTACTTTTTCTAGCTTGTAGTGTAGAGTAAAAAAAGTAACTTTCTTCCATTCATTGACAGACACTGCTGTGAATTTTAAATCTTCCAACAAGACAATCGGCTTCATTTTGCTAAATTAATATGCCTGCTGGAAAAACCCTGACATATATTTTCATTTCTTTTTAATATTTAGCAGACTTATGGGACAATACATCATAAACTGGAATAATACAGGATGGAATAACTCTTGAATACGCTGTCACATTTTGGGCCAGGCCTTGTTTGTGTGGTGACGCCAGTGTGTGTTTTTGGGAGATGTTTAGTCATAAAGTAATAAACGTCAGCAGAGAATGATAGTCACGATGATGGACAGGGCCAAAATCAGACCTGGCTTCACATGTCAGCAGCATTCGTGTCACAGTCGCCTGTGTTCAGACAGACAGACTGCAAAGTGCTGGATGAAACCGCACATGAGCCACAACATTCAATCACACACAAAACAAAAATACCAAGAGAGAAACTTCACTTGCTACTGACGTCAACTTACGCAGAAACACACACGTCTTTTAAGCGATAATTATGCCAGCACCATGTTAGGCTTGGCAACCGGTCCTTTTTCACTGTGATTTTGAGTTATCGCTTTGGAGAGTCTATATACGTGTGAGCGACAGAGAGAGACAAATGACAAATTGTTCATGCACTCTGACACTCGCATCAATGGGGGTGATTCACAACCTTTTAGAGCGAAAAAGCAGAAACGTTTTGAATTAGACAACAGAGTCTACACACACATACACACACGTCTAATAAGAGTGGAAAGTGAGTATCATAGGGCAAGAAACCTGAAAGCAAGAGAAAAGGTGAGATAATTTAACTTGTCTCACTCTCTCTCATATCCTACAATGATGTCAGCTGCCTCAGAGAGATCAAGTGAAGGTGAGGAATATGCTATGCTCTTGCCCACACACACACACACACACTCACAAATCTCCATCTCTCAAGAAAATGGCTTAAATCAAGACACTCAACACTGAGAATGAGTGACAGTATACTGTATGCTTTTAGTACTTGAGACAAATTAGACAAATTCATGGATTATAACAAGAGTTAACAAGAATACTGTAACTGGTGCTTTCTACTAACATGAATGAAACCTTAAAGTAGGGCTGCACAATTTGGCGGAAAAATATCACTATGGCTAATAATAATAATAATAATAATAATAATAATAATAATAATAATATAATAATAATAATAATAATTATTATTATTATTATTATAACAACGATTAATATATACAGAGCAGAGCTGGGTAGATTACTTACAAACTGTAATCCATTAATGATTCTAAATAACATGACAAAAATCGAAGTCAGTAACATAATCCATTACATTACACATTTTAGGTAGTATAATTAGTCTACTTTTATTTTTATTTTATTTTACCTTTTTGATCCTTCTTTTGATCTCATTTTTCACATTGATTTAAACAGAATAATCTTGTACCATACTGATAAAATGTAATCATGTAATCCATAAAAAAGTAACTGTAGTCTGATTACAAGTATTTTAAAATCTAATCTCAAGTATTTAATTTTTGGAATCTGATTACGTAATACAGATTACATGTAATCAGGTATTACCCAGCTTTGTATATATATATTAAAATGATGTTTTTGTGTGTGTAACTGTATATGTATATATATATATATATGTGT